>NC_054557.1:5567819-5870319 GCF_017654505.1 Polyodon spathula
ATGTCCCGTCTGAATGGGGGTCCAGATTCAACTAACTATTCTTGGAAAAAATAACCCTTTTCTATAAACTCTGAAAGCTGAATTTCTGAAGTGAGTTGAATGATACTACTGTTTCTCTTGTAAGTCTGCTAGTTTATTTCCAAATGACTGCTCCTTTGAGAGGGCAGATAGCCCTCATGTGTGCAGCCTGGTATAATGGGGTTTTGTGACCTTTCAAGAGTTGTGTTTATAGTTTCAGTCTCTCTGCTCCCTCTGTACATTTGAGATATAAGGCTGCTACTGTGTTATCCCACAGCAGCTTTCTCCACCATGGTTATAAAGAACAACATTAAATTCTTCTTCAGAATTTTCTTTGCAATTTATCTGTTTATTCGTAGATTTTTTTTTTGGGGGGGGGGGCGGTATTTGTTTTCTAATAGTTGCTCTAGAATGAAACGGTTAATGCAGAAGTATTTAGTTAAGCCCCAACTTTTATGGATTTAGTGATCCATGACTATGTTGAGTAGGAAACAGTAAATCTATTTACTTGTTCAGCCCTCATAAACCACAGCATGGAATTCATACATGTGTGCATGGTGTGCATGTAAGTGGTACTGTACTGTAACCATTGCTGCTGTTTTTGTGAACCTTATTTAAGAAAGAAAAGCTGTTACATTGGGTTTCTGATCTTTCATTCTGTGTCATAATAGAGAGGTTTAGCTAGACGACATTTAAAATAATATTCAATTTTGCTTAGAACAAACTCAATTCCAGCGACACTAGTTGGTAACTGTAACTGTGCCATACAACAATGTATTTGTTCTACTGAAAACAGCATCATGTTACTTGTATTATACTTAAGTACACAGTCGATTATCCTAAAGTCAAATAACCGAACTACTGCCTGGTCCACATAAAAAAATATTTAACATGTGTCAGACGTTAATGTTTAAAGCATTCCTGTTGCTTTCACGGTGTCAGTTATCCATTTTACACCTGCATTAGTCTGGTTACTTGATTACTGTAGGCTATTTGGTTGTAGTTCAAACTCACTCCAATGGTATAGCAGCAATCATACATACAGAAGAGGTATGCAACAGTTAACATATAGAGTTGTATTTAAAATATAGTGAATAAAGTAAATAAAGTGAAGAACCAAAAGCACAATAAAAAGAAAGGCCAATAAAGTTGATAAAGCTAAAAGAGGTAAGAAAATTGATTTTAAAACATTAGCTGGCTATCCTTTTAACAACCATTATGTCTGAAGCTTAATAAATGCTTAATAAATCCAGCCCACAGAGTTTAAAGAGTTAAGGTATTCTGGACCCAGACTTGCTGTCTTTAGATAAATTAGTGGTTAGTTTTTGAAACAGGGGTTGGTATGTTTTTTTTGTTTTTTGTTTTTTTTTCATGCAGAACGATGCTGGCTGTATATCAGAGCAGACTCTTGTTCCCCTCAAATTTCTGATTGGGTTTCAAATATTATGGGTAATTTGTAAGTGTTTAGTTAGTGGCTATTCCACTGGGAGCCTGTCAGGAGCTGAATGTGCAGTGCTCCAACATGGGAAAGGCCAGGATCTTGGAAGCTTGTAGACTGGAATAGATTGCATGGGATAAATATAGCAGCTCGACACAAAGAGTATAATGCTTGATGTAGGGAGAGCATGCTTGCCTGGGGGTATTACACTAGGCCTAAGTTCACACAGACCCAAGTGTTCTATGCTGTCGTTGTGAAACATTCTTTACTGAAATTGGGAAATACCCTTTCTCTCTGATCTCTCACCCCTTAAAATACTGCATTGCAGAAAAAAACACAGCGCTTTGGAGTGGTCCTATATCAAGTAGGGGTAAAATGACTACTAATTTGGCTGAAAAACTGAGGTAAAAAATAGTTGAACAGGTTGACTGGTTGCCACTTTAAAAAATATATCTACTTATCATGTGTTTGATCATTTCTAGTGATCCACACATACTTATGATCATACTGTTACGTAAGATTTTGCTGTTTGTATACTATATCTTAAAACTGCTTTGAATTTTAATTATGTTCTACGTTTATATGTTAATGGATTGCAACTGCAGCTGTACTTCCATCAAGCTGAAACTGTATGCTTCTTAATTACTTTATGTCACATGACGTGCGGTTAGTTGACTACCACTTTTCTATCAAGAAGCCGACTATTCGGTGCTGGCCCAGATGTTTTCAGAGATTTGATTGTGCAGTTGTGATTTTATGTAATGTGTGATAGTGTTGCTGCTGCTGCAAAATATTGCAGCCATTATTGTAAAAGTTTGTGATCAAGAAAACAACTCAAAACTAGTATGTCTCCTCTCTTAATAGCAAGTGGTTTCATGCTTGTTTTTTTCTGTTACATCATGTTGATGTATTTTTTCCCTTTACTCTTTTTAAGTATTACTTGCAAATTTACAGCACTTCAGTGGCATCATTTAACTGAAAAAATAGGGAAAAAATTAAGTTTAGATACAAAATATGCAGATTTAAAAAAAAAAAAAATTAAATATAGTTAAATTCCTCCTTTTGTATTGGCATTGCCTGGTGTAATGGTACCTGAAAATATTTTTTTTTTAATCTTTTTTTGTGTACCTTTTGTGTACATCCAAGAATAAACCTATTGTTTTCTTTTTATATATACAAATTCTCTCATATTACTGAATTACAAATGGTACATTGAAATTTTGTTCTGTTCGATATTTTATTTTAAAACACTTAAACTCAAAATCAATTATTGTAAGGTGACATTGGTTTTATGTTGGGAAATATTTTTAAGAAAAATTAAAAACTGAAAAATCTTGCTTGCATAAGTATTCAACCCCCACACGTTAATATTTGGTAGAGCCACCTTTCGCTACAATAACAGCTTTAAGTCTTTTGGGGTAAGTATGTACCAGCGTCAGAGTGATTTTGGCCCATTCTTCTTGGCAGATTTGCTCCGGGTTGTTCAGGTTGGTTGGACGACGCTTGTGGACCGCAATTTTCATATAGTGCCACAGATTCTCAATGGGATTGAGATCAGGACTTTGACTGGGCCACTGTAGGACATTCACCTTTTTGTTCTTGAGCCACTCCAATGTTGCTTTGGCCTTGTGCTTGGGATCATTGTCTTGCTGAAAGGTGAATTTCCTCCAAGCTTCAGTTTTTTAGCAGACTGAAGCAGATTATCTTGCAGTATTCTCCTGTATTTTGCTCCATCCATTCTTCCTTCAATTGTAACAAGATGCCCAGTCCCTGCTGATGAGAAGCATCCCCACAGCATACGGCTGCCACCACCATACTTCACTGTAGGGACAGTGTTAGGTTTGTGCCACACATAGCGCTTTGAGTTTTGGCCAAAAAGCTCTATCTTGGTCTCATCTGACCACAAAACCTTTTTCCCACATCGCAGCTGGGTCACTCTCATGCTTTCTGGTAAACTCCAGACGTGCTTTCAGATGGTACTTTTTGAGTAACGGCTTCTTTCTTGCCACCGTCCCATACAGGGCAGTGTTATGCAGAGCTCTTGATATGGTTGACTGGTGCACCATTACTCCACTCCCAGCCACTGAACTCTGTAGCTCCTTCAAAGTGATTGTTGGCCTCTCTCTGGCTTCTCTCACAAGTCTCCTTGTTTGAGCGTTGAGTTTTGAGGGACGGCCTTTTCTTGGCAGTGCCTGGGTGGTGTGATGCAGCTTCCACTTCTTGATTATTGATCCAACTGTGCTCACTGGGATATCCAAACACTTGGATATTATTTTGTACCCTTTCCCTAATCTATGCATTTGTATTACTTTATCTCTAACTTATGTAGAATGCTCTTTGGTCTTCATTTTCCTTCAGATTCATAGCCTTACCAATGATCCTTCAACAGTGGGGTTTTTATCCAGAAAATGTGACAGCAACTTTAATGGTTCAGAGGTGGAGGTCAATGGTAAGGTAATTGTGCCCTCGTTAGGGCAATTTCTTTCATTGGTGCAAACTGGGAGCTTCCACAGCACAGGGGTTGAATACTTATGCAAGCAAGATATTTCAGTTTTTTATTTTTCTTAAAAATATTTCCCAACATAAAACCAATGTCACCTTACAATAATTGATTCTGAGTTTCAGTGTTTAAAAATAAAATATCAAACAGAGACAATATACCATTTGTAATTCGGTAATATGAGAGAATTGGTCAGGGGTCTGAAAACTTTTGCAAGGCACTGTATATATATATATATATATATATATATATATATATATATATATATATATATATATATATATATATTAGAGAGAGAGAGAGAGAGAGAGAGAGAGAGAGAGAGAGAGAGAGAGACTTTATACTATTTATCATTTTACTGTAACATACCACAGCAGATTTTGAAAAGGGTATGCACATAATACATTTATATTAACTTATACAAGCACACATTTTATACTTAACAGGTTAGCTCTACATAGACAGACACAGACACACACGCACGCAGACACACTCAAAGATTTCTTAGGACATAAAAAGGGCTACTGTTAAGGGTAAGCTAGCTAAAATGTTAGTTAGATGATGATTGATTCAAGAATTTACAATACTGACTTAGATGCCAAATCATGGTAGAAACAGATTTCAAGTAGATGTTCCATTGAAAATTAGCATAACTGGACAATTTCCAGTCACTGAAAGATGTGATCTGAGTTCTAGTTGGTGTACCACTGACTGTAGAGGCCCATCATGCAAACTCTGATTTGAGTCTCAACTTACATAATTTACTTTTCTGGCTCAAGGACATGTGCAGCTGCATCTTATGAGCCTAAGAGCTTGGCATGCTCCCTATAGGATCTCTGTTGGGAGAGTTTAGGGGACACTTCTTTACCAACCTTCCTCTTCACTGGTCTGTGTCCCTGTAGTTTAAACAGTTTTGGAGAATGGTAGACAAACTGGTCAACAAAAGCCCAAAGGAATACCCAGCCAAGCAGAAAGCGTTCTAAATGACTTCTGGAAAGATCTCTGTTGCAGCTCAACCCTACAACTAATTCAGTGGAGGTTTTGGCAGCCTCTCCTTTTTCAGACCATTGATGTTATCTTTCCATTGGATGAACTAATTTGGTTTTGGCAGAAAAGCAGACAGTTGGGTTTCAGAAATTCAAATGTTAATGCTACAAAGACTCCATTTATAACTATCTTTAAAAAATTGTTTGTTTTTTCTGTTTCCTCCTCTACATCCTGTTTTACTGGCCCATCCCGTCTGGCCACAAAGTGCTCACTCTTTTGCTTATAAAATTATAACTACACTGTACTCCTGTTGCCTGGTAACCCTTTCAGGCTTTGCCACGTGAAGTCTGGCACCCACAGAATTGAAAAATGTACAGCAATTGGATAAAGTATGCCGTATTAAAACTGACTGTTAAAGTACAGTAAATCAAATAAAACATGGTGAGATGGTTTAGTGGTTACATCTGGGGACTGGGGAAAGTGTTGTTGACTAAGATGTTGTGTGCCTGGGCAGTTCATTTGAGGACGAATGAGGCAGTGTTTGCTAGGGTTAGAGCATGGAAGTAGTGACCTTGAGGTTGGAGATTAAAACAGAGAGTGCAGGCATGGTTTCATGATAGGTACTGTGATTTAATATATTGTAACATCACACCATTATTATCCCCAGCTGGGGATGAAATCCCCTGTGAGGGGGAATTGGTCATACGTACCTTACATTGCTCATGTTTCCATATCTGGAGAATCGCTCATCCAGTTTTCATGAAGCTTGGTATTAATATTATTTAGTTTGTTGAAAGTATCAGATTCTGGAGATATAGGGTGGTGTCTGTCTGTCTGTACATTTGTCCATCTGTATGTCCTAATTACATATCTGGGGAATCGCTTATCCAATTGTCATGAAGCTTGGTATTGAACATAGTTTAAGTTATTGAGAATATCCTATTCTGGAGATATAGTTGGTGTAATCCTGTACATACATCCTTCCATCTTTGCATATATCTGGAGACTTGAATTTGAATTAAACTTTGCATTGCTAATGAAGATGCTTATTCAATATTATTCTGTACATACAGGTACTGTTCCTACATGTCATGGTTATTAACTTTTTCATCATATTGATCTCGGATCTTGAATTTACGTAATTAAAGGTTAATTAGCAAGACGACCACTTGAGTTAGTTTTAGTGGGGAAGTGTGCAGTGCTCCTGGATCCACTAGAATTAATTATCAACTGCTCCATTGTATCTTAGTTTAAAATTTTACAAAAATTACCTGTTAAATAGAGTACGCTTCAATTCTGTCGAGTATTTACTGACAAGAATCAATTCTTTATAGTTCTGTAATTAAATACTATTGGATTCCAATATTTCCTTACAACTTGGCATTCATCAGCAGTGAGGAAATTAAACATTCAATCGAACCGGGCCTCAAGGATAAAGATCATCGTAATGTGTGAGTGTTCTGAACTAGGCTGCTTCACACTAGGGATGTAAGCATGCATTTGGTCAGCATTAAAATTTCCAAACTAGACTATTATAGAAAATAGAATTTTTGTATACAATATCTAGGTCATTCAATAACTATAAGATGAAACAGTGACAATTACACTGTAGCCATCTGGCAAAACACTTGTCTACACAGTAAATACATTGATTAGATGAGGAAGATCCTGCTTACCACTTAATATTCTATAGCAAAGCTGTGGTAATGTACTGGTTCTGTATCAAGGAGGAATTGGTGGCACGAAGGCAGCAACATTGCTATGATTTGTAGAATGGCATAGCAGTAATATTTCCCCTTTTTGCCATAATGTAAAAATGTAGGAACCAATGTTTGTGTCATTTCAGCACCAGTGTGACAATTCTGGAATATTTGTGAAATTATGTGTGTGTCCAATTGGAATGAGTATCAGAACATGGGGATTTATGGATGGTTCTGTCTGTCTGTCTGTACATAAACATAAGAACATTTTCAACAAGAGGAGGCCATTCAGCTTTATTTGGTTCCTAGCAGCTGTTTGATCTCAAAACATTGTCAAGTTGGGTCTTAAAGGATCCCAGTGATTCAGCACCAGCAACATGACTAGATAACCCATTCCGTACCTTCACATTTGCATAGTTACAAGTTTTACATGTACGCTTTCAGGAGTGTGTCAGTTGATTATGGTCCTATACAGATGGACAGAATGAGCTGGAGGGGTTAGTGGCACATGTGTTCAGTATATTGCTCCCAATACGTTGGGGAAACCAGAAATGTTATAGAAATTTGTTTTCAAGGCTTGTAAGTACACCCTGACTTTAGTGAAAATTAGGTACTTGGCTGTTTTCCTCAAAAATGCATTGAGCACAACTGGCAATGCATGAGAAAAAGCGGACTGGGAAATGCCAGCAACAGTTGTGACTGTTTAAAACATGCTTTGAAAAGTTCTTAACAAATTGATGCAATTGGAAGTGTCGCACTCCCGACAGACTCCTCGACAGTCTCAATCCTAAAATTCTAGGTGATGCAAAAGTTGCACCCATCATTGTAGGTCCTGCTGATCTACCTTTTCAAGATAAATCTTATATTGTATTTGCTACAGTGGTAGATATTTATGTTTCTGACATACTTTTAAATTTAAAAAAAATTGGTTAAAAGTTCAGTAACATTTAAAGCATTAGTGAACCACGTTCTGTAATGAAGTAAACTGAATCTCACACACGTTCATTGCAGTTGTTCTCTGTTTTTGCCTGGATGTTATGGTTTGCACATAAATATTTATTTTATTGGCGGAAAGAAGAGCAGCATGAATCCAAAAATCACCTAAGTGTCTTTACCTCCATATAAAGTCACAGTGTACTACAGGAATGTAAGCCAGTGGTATTTGCCTCTTGATCATTACATTAAAGGGAAAGTAAGCTCGCCTTCTGGTTTCTCGGGCTTGTAAACAGAGGGAATAAATGGTTGCTAGACATGCAAATATCCTTTATACAGCACACACTTTAGATTGTTTGATCACTAAATACAGTACTAGGCTTACCAACTCATTTGCAACCACAGGTACCATTCAGAAATGACTCCTTTAAGATGATTTTCTGAAGTGAGGTGGTTTTAGAAATGACCAATAGTGTGCAAATGTAATTTCAAACCACTTCAAAAATGTAAATTACAAGGAGCTTCCAGGTGCATATAATTAGGCAGCGTTTGTCACATGCTCCCACCTCTAGCCAGTCATAAGAGTTCTTACTTCACTGTAAACAACAGAAGCAGTCAGAATACCAAGATGGAAATGACAGTGGTCACTGCTGGAAAGTTTAGGGAAAGACTCCTTGAGGCCCAGAATTCCATGTCTTTATCTGAGACCCTACAACACCACCGGATTTGATAAACAAGTGTCTCCGTAGGTCATAGTCTGTAGTAGGGGTGCACAATTCTGATCTCTCCTGGTCTTTGTTATACATGTACCCAAAATTACTTACTTGAGACAATATATCCTCCTTCCAGGCTATAAGGACTAGCTTTGTGCACCTCTGCACGATATACTCTGCTAGTAGAGCAGTAAACAGCACTGTAGGCTGCACCACCAAACCACCTCACAGTTTGAATCAAGGACAGGATAAGCATTGAGACTAAACTGCCCCTGATTCCCTGAGCAGGTTGGTCTCCTCAGGGTAGACTTCATAGTGTGAAAGCTCACGTTGTCACTGTGAGTAAATGGAGAACTTCAGACTCTGGGACTGCCAATCATGAACATTACACGAGCTCCAAAATTCATCATGCATTTTAAAAATAGTAAAATCACATGAGTTGGTACTGGCTCCTCAAGCTGTAATATTTATTGAGATCCACCTACATAGAACTGTGCATCTTGAAAATGACTAATACCAGTTCAATTGCTATAGTTAAGAACAAATGAGTAATAGGAATGGAGAAATTATCAACCCACACTTTATAGTTTATTTGACAGATGTATGTTAGAAACCAGAAAGGGGTCGGGAACATTTTTAACTTCTTGCTAATCTATTTATTTTAAGATTATGTAGCCTGGAGGATGTCCAATAGACTTAATTGAACCAATAAATTAAGCAACCAGCCTATTTATCCTCGCTAGAAAGTTGTCGTCATTATCTTATTTCCTGCTTGTCAATTAACATTTCAGAGGTCCTGGAGGTCGCTCAGGCCTTACCCCTAAAGGGTATGTGACTCAGGTGAGGCTCGAATCCCTGTAACAGACAAAAAGTGAATATGCAGGGTGTTGCAGGGTAAATAAGCAAATATGAACCAATAATGACCTCGTGAGAATGTTATTGAGGTAAGAAATTTATAAAAAAAAACTTAATTATCACACCTTTCTAAATTCTAAATGTTTTTAGAATTCAAAATACAGAGAAACAAAGCTATATCCTTAAATGTAGATGGTATTAAAGGTTATGGGTGCGTCCTAGAATGGCATCAGATTTAACTTAAAAAAAAAAACGTTGAATGAATTATTCAAATCCACCACACACTCGTTTTGTTTTATTATTTGGGGGCAGATTTTTTCAATGGTTATTTTGCAGAATAAGAAACAAACAATTGAGTTCAGAGTTAACAAAATAATTCCTTAAATGCCTTGCACATCTGATTTGTGCAACCCCGTGTTCACATATTATTAAATACTTGAAATGCATGTGAAGTGCAATCCCCGTGCCTGAGTACAACTATATATTTTAAATCACTCGTGCTACACAGACATTTTCATGAGAAACTCGTGTTTACATGTGTAAGTGGGTATGGTTTTCACAAGCTTTTCCTGGAATCTCTTAAGAAATGGAGACTTTCATGGTAAAATATTGAGACCATTTTTTGGGACACTTTTACAAGCTTTCCCTGCTAAGTTTCACATGCATTGTCGATTCACGTGAAATGATTACATGTGTAAACTGGTCTAATGATGGCTTTTACACCATAATGACAGAGTTATGGCAGGTGTTTTACATCCATTTGTCCAAATGTCGTAGGTGACAAAAACACATTGTTATCTGTAGTACTGGTGCCAAATGTGTTTCAATTAAGAACATGAGTGTTATTGAGCCTATGTCATAGTTTTTTGTAAAGTAAAAATTCCAATTATCATTCTGAAACTCAGTTTACAGATTCCTTACAAAACAAATCTTGATTAGTAAAGAATTGTTTGATGAACAAGGAAATGTACTTGAGAATGAGTTATATTTGAAACACTAACGTTATATGGAAGTGTGGCAGGATGACAGAGTGTTGAGGCTCAGAGACAGATGTAAGTCAAAATTAAAGTTCTTTTATTAAACAAAAATATTCAAATAAACAGGCACAAGGGCCAACAAAAAGAGGTTCTAACAGAAATAATCAAAATCAACTCATAAAATAAACAGTCAGGTTCCGGGTCTTCATTTAATATAAACACAAAACTCTCTAACATAAAAACAAACTCCCCAAACAAAGGAACACACTACACTTACTACGACTACTGCTGCTGCTCTACTATCTACACACTTGCTCTACTATCTACACACTTGCTCTACTATCTACACACTTGCTCTACTACACACACACCGCCAGCCAGGGCCTCTCCCCTGGCTTTTATCCCCTGTGGCTGGAGCCCAATTAATCAATAATTATTCAATTAGGGCTCCAGCCACATTCTCACATGTTTTCCTGGCAGGGAGAAATTTAACCCCCTCCCTGCCAGTTCCAAACTTGTTCATATAGACGGGGAGTTCCCCGTCACAGGAAGTTATACATGGCATTTAACATAGAGAATCAGGGGCCAACCTATATTATAACAGTGACAAAAATCGAATTAAACAAATAGATATTAACATTTAGTCATGAATAATGCATACAACAAGTTCACCATTAAAGGTCAATGAATTCATTTAGCTGATTGAATAAAACATAAATCATAAATGAAACCTACCACAGAGATGAGATGCATTCGAGTTTTCACTTCACAGTTTTTGTGCTGTTTTGTGGGTTTCTTATTTTGAGATACATGGCTACTGTAGTAATCCAGCAATGGGGTTACTAAACAAAGTACCCCGGGGGTCAAAATTTGGATCCAAACATAGCCCTCGACCTTTTCCTGGATGTGTTCCAGCTGTTACTGTGTGAGACACTGGACTGCCACTATTTTATTTGAAAAATATGTCACACAACTCTCGCTAGAGATCTCACTAAGATGACGCAAATAATATTTAAATTAGTATATTGCAGCTCCCTTCATTAACATATTTTTTCTTTGTACACACAACAAAACGGGCACTTTGCGAATTGTCGTAGACGGTATGTTTGCCCTGCGACTGACCCATCTTAGTACATCTACCCCAATCTTTACCCTGGTAAGTGGTATGTAAATTACATGTGTAAGCCACTTGCTGGCATGCAGACCAAACGTTTATGAAAATATTACTTGCTTAAAGGGTTTTTTGCTAGTAAAATAATTCCGTAAATTGTACACTTTTATGCACTTCCATTCACTGTGTAGATCTTATACAGGTTACAGTTCTTAAAGAAGCCCATAATAATGTATCCAGCATGTTTTATTTAAAAACGATATCTATACTAAGTTTAAGAAATGAGTTTGCGTGCCTTATTTTCGGGTACTGTTTCACTTCATAGGTCTTTTCATCTCAGCAATGTTTTCGAGATCCAAGCACGTCACTAATTGCAAAGCATGCCAGTCACTGGACTCAGTTAGCTGGTTACTGACAGGAAAATACATGTTTGTTTGTTTTTTGACATGTGCTTCTTTCAAAACTGTACATACAGACAGGTAAGACAAAAATGACTACATGTGGATTACGTATGAATTATTTTAAACTAAAAAGTTTAGAAGGTGTCACAAGTCCAGTATCTCACATAATAACATCTGGGGCTCTACCTAATAAAAAACTTGAACCTGTGGTCTCAGTGTTCAGACACTTGTAAGACAGTTTTTTAAATAATACAAACGATCTTGCTTAGCCTGAAGGTTGGTTTCTTTGGTCCCTGCACTCAAATGGGTGAAGAGATAAGGTAAATGCTCCATGATGAAAAGAAAGAAAACAGGGAAAATCCCAAGAATGTTAATTACATATTAAAATAATAGTAGTGGTCTCCTGGTAATGGCAGGGCTGTGAGAGCATAAAGGGCCGTCTCTCTAATTAAAACTCCTTAAAAAGTATTTTGCTACAAACTACTTTGTATGTGTCAACTATCAACATGTTTGGGAAGTTAGCCAGCTAGAAATTTTTGCCCAAAAATGTAGCTATTTATGTCGCTGTGTTTAACACAACTGCTCTTTTTAAAGCGTGATCTTTATTTTCCACAATGTAGAGGGATGAGTCATGCAACTGGGAGCTCTTTGATTAGAATCTCAGTCATGCCAAGGCGGGGGCCTACAGGGTTTGTTGAATTAGCTTTTGTACTTCTTTGGGTTAGGGAGACACTCCAACTGCAACGTTTCCCAAAAAATATAATTGTGGTTTGTGCAGGGCCAACTTCTTCTTCTGCACTCCCCACCTCTGGTAGCAAAAACAGCCAGAAATGGTCCAATTAACCAATGCTGTTAAGTTCACTGAAGTGATTAGGTAATAATTAAGGAAGGGTCACATATCCCTCCCAGCCCCTTGCATTCATATTAAATCAGTGCCTTTCTGACTGTCCAGATCCAGTTGTACCAATGGCTCACACCACTGTATAGTAGCTGCCTCTGTGCATTCATTCTAGAGGTAATGTTGGGGAGTTACACATTACTGTAATCTGATTACATTTTAAATAACTTGTAACCATAATGGTTCATTTTTCAGACAGGTAACGGAATGTGGTTATGTTTTATTTAAAAAAAAAACTTTTACTGGGGTCTCCTGAGTGGCGCATCCAGTAAAGGCACTCTGCGTGGATTACAGGTTCGAATCCAGGTTATGTCATTGCTGACTGTAACCGGGGGCTGCTAGGGGGTGGTGCACATAGGGTGCCTGTGGGTCTGCCGTGGAGCCTTTCAGATATGTATTGTCCTCCGGCGCTATAGGTCTGGTGGTTTCGCTGTGGATCCGCAGCGCGAAAAATGACGGATTAGCAGGAGCACGTTTCGGAGGACGTGTGTTTCAGCCTCCGTTTCCCAAGACACCAGGGGGGTTACAGTGGTGAACTGGGATAAAAATAATAATTGGGCATTCCAAATTGGGGAGAAAACCAGGGTAAATGACTGAAAAAAATGACGTAGCTATATTATATATATATATATATACACACACACATATATATATATATATATATATATATATATATATAATATATATATATATATATATACACACACACACACACATATATATATATATATATATATATATATATATATATATATATATATATATATATATATATATATATATATAAACAACCTTTACTAACAACCTTTACTAATATTTATGGCTGATTTATAACATGGAAATCAGAAAGAATATTTTGAGCTGCAACCTGACCAAACCAAATAAATGAATCTCTGTAAAATGTAAACTGTGCCTGAGAAGCAACTATTGTAATTGTAACTGTAACTACTTACATTACTCAAATGAATAAGTTTCTGTAAGTTACTACTGGTACCCCTCCACTGCACCACCCAGGCACAGGTACAGTGGTCTGCTATCAAAGAGTAAGGGAAGATGTCATGGATATAACAACATTACAGTTTAGCGTAATGAGTTTTAGAACACAGAGAGCCTTAGGATGAGGGAAGGCTCAATAATACAGCTTTCTTCATACAGAGAGCCTTTGAATGAGAGCAGGGTGGGAAAAATATTCTTTCATAGCCAACAGTGGAACAGGAGGCCTATTGAATAAATAGGGATGTTTATAGTAACATTCAGAAACAGTAAATCAGAGACCTTAAGAACAAACGGAATGTATTTGAATCTGCCAGGAGCAGAACAGCTAGCCTTTCAATACATGAAGGAACATAACTAATATCAGAGATAGCACTGGGACATATACTAACACATGTTCTGTGTTATATAAAACACTTTATTAGGTGAGAGCACCAAAGAAGGGGACCAGAATGGATCGCCAATCAAAGCACCTGATTCAGAAACATTCCATAAAATCTTATTTTCCCGTAATATTCATAAAACTCAATTTTTATGATCTGCAAACTTCGAGTAATCAATACAAATGGGATTTAAGAAAAAAAACAGTTATTCACAAAACATTCCTTATTGTCAAAAAATGAATCGGGCCCATTATCCTTTTAACTGATAATGTTGCAAATCTACAGCAGCAAAATATAGTGGTTGTACATAGGGGCTCTTAAATGAACACACTGTATTTATTGTTTCAAGTTTTGATACCAGTTTCATCTTAAGTTTTAAAAAGAAAAAGTACAGAAGCAGCACTGAAATAACTGTTTCTTGAATTTGACCCTGATAGTATTAAGTGAGCGGACTGAGGGTGGTACAGGAGTGTGTCGGTTACTGAGTGGCTGAACTCGCTTTTCACTTCCACAAACAGGTTCAAAGTGAAATTAGATTGGTGGACAGTTGTCCACGTCACTAAACCACCACCATATAATTGCAACCGTTTCAGGCATTCTCATATAGAGAGGTTTAGGAATGCAATTACTCCATAAAGGATGGTTCCACCGCTGCTGATTTCAAGCATAACTGTGGAACAAAATAGAGAGACGTTGAGTTAAAGTTACAAACTGTAGAATATGTAGTAATGCAAAAAGAAAGACTTATACTCAAAACGTTTGTCAAAGTAAATACTAAGTGTCACAATTATAATAACAGATAATTGTACTTCCATAAGCACAAAACCTTATCAAGTTTACCTTGGGAAATTTGTACGATAGTGCTGTAGTTTATTTATGCTTTACATTGATTTCACAATTTATTTCTACTGTACACTCTCCCTAATATACTGCAGGAAATTGTACTATGCAATAATTTAGACACAGTCATTTTTGCTCTTCAATGCTGTTGGGGTTGCAGTTTGACCAGAATAAACTACAGTAAACATATAAAAGAGGGAGTGGCAGAGAACATTACAACAGCTCAGAAGAAGCTATTATACAGAGTGTAACCAGGGTGGGGTACGCCTCTGTGTGGCTGCTGTGTGTGGGAGGCTGTCGGCTGCTGCAGCACTGTTTGCCGTTTCATGGAACGGAGTCTCCTGCCAGCCATGTAGAATCAGAAGGAAGAAAAATGTTCCTGGCCAGGCCCCTGTGTGAAATTGCTGAACAGGAGCCAGCACTAGGGGGGGAAAGTTGAGCCCATACACGCGGATCCATTGGAGAGAGACTTCATACAGTTTATAGTCATCTGTACGGGATTAAAACGGAGTTTAATGAATCATCACATAAACATCTACTAACAACCATTCTTGCTAGCAGGGAACTCTTTATATACTTTATATATTTATATAATTGTATAGTATCCTGCACTTTTTAACTGAGTCTGGTTAACCCTGCACAAGATTGCACAAATTAAATTGTTTCATGAGGAACTGTCACTGAAATCTTCCCAGAAAACCGACTTTAGGTTTGCACCCCCAATTTTCCTGAAATGATGAGGGGGCAGTGATTGGGGAATGGAATCCTCCAAACACCTTGCAGACAGTTGAATCAGTGCTCCCCTGGTTGTCCATGATGGCCCTACACCCTGTAGACATTGTCCAAATGATGTATACCCTTGTACTGTTTTTGTCACTATGGGTAGACGAAAGGGTTTTGTTTTAAGTTTCTTGTGTATATTTTTTGTATAATTTAAGAGACCATTTTTCTAATGCAGGGAACAGAAAATTCAGTCTCTTATTGGTCATAATAAGACTTGATGCGGTTTATGTATGTTGGTGGTTTCATGCATTAGTTATTCACCTCCAGGCTCACATGCAGCACATGTATAAGCAGCAGTGCTGCTGGAGAGTCATAGCGAGGTGAAAACCTCCTCTGTATACCAGGGCCTATAGAGTGCAAACAACTCCTTGTTCAAATTCGCTGATACCTTTACATACATACAGAGGTACATGTTAAAAATACCGGTAGTTTAGATATTGTTGCCAAGACCATTATGGGCACAAATAAATAATATTATTAAAACTGCAGCAATCTTTTCTTATGTGCAAACTTTTCTTACATATGATTCATATGCTTTGTAAAAAGTTATGAGGCATAGGGATTGTTTGATATCCAGTAGCGTAAATTTGGGTGTGTAAAAATGAAAAGTAACCTATTTTTAGAATTCTCAGGCATAAACTGTGTTTTATTCAAAGACCTCAATAGATCTGGGAACAACTGAATTAGTGAATGCACAATCTGTTACACTGACTCATAAAAGAACCAATCTGGTAATACTGCAATAATAGTTTATACAGTATTTTTTTCCATGGGATGATGTTTTTTATGAGGATGTATAATGTACTCGGAATACTGTGCTGCGTTCTGGTTCCGGCACTAAAAAAGGACATTCTGGCCTTGGAGAGAGTCCAATAAAGCATTGATCCCAAAGCATTTTATTTATTAAGCCTAGATCCCTTATAAAAGTTTACCATAGTAAAAGCATAGCAAAGTTTAATATAGCATAGAGAAAGCCTACTAAAGCCTAGCAAGGTATGGTAAAGCATATTTGTAACCATGGCAAACCAGGGTAAAAATGCATACTGTAATCACTGGAAAAGCATGGTAAACAAATAAATACCGTGGTAAACTTTTATAAGGGAAAGAGGGTTCAGGGAAACTGAAGTTTTAAAAATGCTTGACAATCATTTAAGCACAGGACAGAGACCTTTTTTTACACAGCACGTGGTCAGGAATGGATTACCATGCAATTGTGTTGAGGCAGACTCATTGGGATCCTTTAAGTACTGACTTGACAAAGTTTGGGAACCAGGGAAAGCACTGATGAGCTGAATAGCCTTCCATTTTGCTAATTTTCTTATGTTCTTATGAAATCTCTCATAAAATAAAATAAAATATTTTGAATTTTAAATCAACATTCAAAAGCTTATTGTTGCTTTAGCACAGTTAATCCCAGCCTGTACTCCCCCAAACACCCCCAAACGCTTCCACAATCAGCTACCTGCACTTAAATAAATTAAAAACAAGTCAAGTCAGCACATTCTGGAAGAGTAACCGTTGAGAAAACACAGCCTGCCCCCCACACCTCCTCAGCACAAAGACCCACTCATTCCACTGTCGCCAAATGTTCCAGTTTTTACAACAGTCTCACGGAAGAATGTTGTAATTGAGTCCTCCATGAGCCATTTATAAGTGTATAAAATTACTGCTGTGACTTATTTTAGCTTGTTGAACACAGCTCCCCCTTCATGCTCGATGTTGTCAGAGGTCTGCTGTTTATATGGGAGGGTTGGGGGGGGGGGGGGGGGGGGGGGGGGGGGGGTTCTGATGACATGTAGCTAATTACGTGGAACCACCTGAGGGACTACAGTACCACATATGGTTTCCATACCTCACTAGTGTAACTGAAGCTCCCTTTGAAACAGCCTTTATAAACCGCGCTTTCTTCATTTTTATACGATGTGGTGGTTCAGGCTTACAATTTGTTTGGTTCTTTCTGCCATTGTTACCCCAGGAAACCACAGTGAGCTCCCCTTCACAGCTCTGTGACTGCACCTCAATCCATTGTTATCCCTTTCAGTACAATAGTGATACCAGTGACTTGATTGGGGTTTATTCAATTGATTTAAACAGTGAAGAGGCTAGATACTGTTGCTCTTTAAATCTTTAAAAGAAGGGGACTCTGAAAACTATCACCTATAAAAGTGTGTCAGCTTGTTTTGAATATTCTTTTTCATTTAGTAAAATGTCATGTTTGGTCCTATTTTTATTATTTAAACAGTGGCGGTATTTAGATTCACCACTGGTTAGATTAAATGAAGATCCCACTGTCTGCTATGGGTTCAGCTTGGTTTTATCCAAGGTATGCAATCCTATTTTGAGTTTTTATGTGAAGCTGCTATAACTCAATAATTACAAAGCTATAGGGCAGATTGGGAAAGCCTTACCACTGCTCCAGTCCTACGTCTCTCTGCCCTAGCTTATGTTGCAAGTAGGCAAGATGGACTATATATCTGGGGGAAATAAAGGGGAAAATTAGCCACTCAAAGAAAATGGAGGGAAAATAAGTCGCAGTGCACTTCTTTTAAGTGCTATAAATAAACAAAAGCCAGTCATCAAATTACAGCCATCTGCCCTGGCTGGACAAAACCCAGTGACTCTCTGTTTCCATGAAGGGTAGAGGTGAGGGGCTGGTCTAGCTTCTAAAGTTTAGATTGGAAATACATATGCGACAGCCAAACACTGTGGTAGTAACAGTCGCTTTCAAAATATAATCAAATACCATGGACTCTGCCTTCTGTTTGTGTCTTAATCCAGTATCAATTTGGCAGAAGATTCGGCCAAAGAGCCAGTTATTCAAAGTGCGTCTCTCAGCTGAGAAGAATAGAGTTCACTAGGCTTTAAAGGACTGATTATTGAATTCACCCCAGCCACCCCCCCCCCTTTAAGGACTCTTTAGTAGTGAAAAGTGATGGCAAGTTGTGATAAATGGATTTATAGGGGGCAGTCAAGACAGTTGTCTAGTGTGTTTCATTGATACAATAATAAGATGTCATTGGCCTGGTCTCTTGTTAATGAAGTTTCATCCCTTGCATGTGCTTTGACTGGGTGGCTAAGTCCATTGCAACAGCTACCCTAGTAACATCTAGAACGTCTTGACTTAAAACTCATAACCAGGGATTGGCATGTTTCTAAAGAAACTTAATAAATTTAATGACACATGTATTGACAACATGTTTTATTCAATATCTTCAGACTAAAAGAAGCTGAATAAATTAAATGATAAACGTTTCAACTATAAGTCTTTCTCAGTGTCTTCACACTTTTTAAAGTTTCTTTTAGTATTTCTAAATTAAACTACCTGTGGGATAATGCCCTCTCTACTCTGAACCCAATTGTCCAAGGCGATCTGTAAGGTTTATAATTGTATTTTGTCTGTTTTTAAGAATGTTTGCCTTTATGTTATTACCTGTAGAGACCATACTGACAGATAACTGACCTGGTATTATCTTAAGTACCATCTATAATTGGCCTGGTCTTTTGTAAGTGCTTTTGAATATACTTATGTTCTGATCTTACCACAGCTTCCTTGGATAAACCCTGAATCATTTAATCTTGGATCTGGAACTGCTGTTCATTACAGAAACATTTGAAAAATACTATAGGGACATTATTGCTATATCAGTGAGAAATCTTTAGCAGAGCTATTAGCAAACCACATCATAGCCAGAAACTGCAACGCAATGGATTTGGAACAAATAATGAGCAGTGATCCAGTGATTGCACTGTTGTTAACCTTGTCTCTTATATACATTTTATAAATGTATCAATTCACTAGCTACTGACACGGTGCAACGCATTTCATTACTGAAGTATTTTACAAGCAGTAACTTAAAGTAACAAAAGTATTGTAAACTAATTCTGCTGTAGTACTACTGCTGTATTGTTCTGTACTCAGATATGCACAGGTACCCAGTACATTAACACATCCCGGATCTCTCTTTCCTAGTACATTAACACATCCCGGATCTCTCTTTCCTAGTACATTAACACATCCCGGATCTCTCTTTCCTAGTACATTAACACATCCCGGATCTCTCTTTCCTAGTACATTAACACATCCCGGATCTTTTTTTCCCATCGGAAAGCAAGCAGTGTTCTCTTAGTTGAAGTGTTCTCGAAGACAAAGCTGATCACCAAACACAATATGTCAAGGCCAATCATGATATGAATCAGTAAATACAAAAATATTTATTACTTATGTCATGATGCACGTGTGTCAGCATTAGAAATTAATATAATAAGAGAAAAGCAATAGGCAAGTATATGTTAATAAATTATAATAATAAACTAACTGGCCAATTAAATTAACAAAGCACTCCTACATACAGTAAAAATGCAGAAGCAGCTCTAACAGTAATCATGAAAACGCAAATTAATTTTAACACAATGGTTATTAACACAGCACCTCTACACACGTTAAAAAAAAATGCAGCAGCAGCAGCTCCAGATTAATCTTGCAACAACAAGTCAGTTTTGAAAAAATTGAATAAACCATTTGAATTTGAGTTTAATGATGATGAGTTATCAGGTTACAAAACAGTATCGTATCAGTTTTGAATCAGTTAGCAATGAATCGCTATTGGTGCCAAAAAGGTGTTCTTAAGTTCCTGTTTCTTTAGGCGGAGCTTTTACAATGGGACAATTCTGTTTCACCACAAGGTTGTTCCCTAAGCAGAAGTGTTCTCTTTAGGAGGTGTTCCTATATTTATATTTTTTTCCATAAGAATAGCAAAGCTTAGTGAAAGCATGTTTTAAACGTTCATGGGGTTGTAGATATTTAGATAATTTTTTTCTAAATTGGCCCCACATTTTAGCGTTTGAAGTATATTTAGAACAGCTCTTGAAGATGGCTTCCATCCATTCTCTGTTCATCTTGCTGTTGTTTTAGCTGCAGAGTTTGTTTGGGATTTTTCCCAGAGAACATCCTCAGAATGTGATTAAACCCTGAACTTTGACACTGCCGGCTGCTTGGGAACGAGGGGGCTGCTGAGAAGCCTGTTTTTGGCAGCAACTTAGGAAAACCGTGACAGGGATGAGTCCTCCAAGATCTACATCTTTATTTAGGAGCACATGTAATGAGAAAGCATTCATTTCCTGAGAGCTCCGAATTCACAGACTTCTAAAAATGTAGACCAGGCCAGTCTGTGGGCTAGCCATCCCATGATTGAAAGCCATAAGATGCAAAGTCATGAGAATTATCTAGAGCAGGATAACCACTCATGTATGAACTGATGTCATGCACCACAAGTAAAACCTTGAGAGATTGTTCAAGTAACTCACTCTAGTGGTTTATAAAATGCGCTTTTTCTAAATTAGATTTCCTCCCAATGTTAGAATAATTCTCTTGTCACTGTTCTGGTATTTTAGTTTGGGTCCTTCTTATATTAATCTATCAAGTTGCTGGGACAGATTCCAAGTAGGGACAACATTGCTTCTAACAATGGCGTTTCCCAATTAATGAATGTTGTCTGTGCCCATTATTTTTCCCCTTCTGATTTACCAGTAATATTCAACAAGCTGTGCCTTATTTAGACAAGTTTTATCAAATAATTTCAATAATTACTGCCATTATGAGAGAAATGAAGGCGTGAAATTATATAAAGTAAATGTAATTATTACTGTGTACACGCAATTCACGAAAACGAGCCACTGATAATATATTATCTAATAGCAATGTATTCAAATTACAAAACTAGAATTAAGATGTGTAATCTCTGTGTTGTTGAGTTTTTACTGTGTCCTCAGTATTTACCATGTCTTATGCCTTGACCGTGTTTATTTTATTGCCAGTGTCCTACTTCGGTGAAAGTTTCTGCAAGATCAAGGCCACCCATGATGTAACTTCCTTCAACCTATCGCTGAAGTTCTTGACCAGCAAACGCAGTGGGCTTCTCTTCCTGGCTGCTGGGCTCAGCGACCACCTGCTGCTAGAGCTCAGGGATGGACATCTGCAGGTAAAGGCATACTAGCATAGGTGCCGTGTTTGTAAAGTGCAGGGGTCAGGGGGGCAGATTCCCCTATACTTAGGTTTAGGAGAATAAATTAAATAACCTCTTTAAAATCCATGTTTTTAAATAACAAATTGTTATATTTTCAGTAAATCCAATATCTATTAGATAAAACGCCTACCTCTAAAATTCTTCACTGTGTACTGTAAAATGATGTATATAGAGGACAAATGACAAAGCCCCATTGAATATGAAACTGGTTATTTGGATCATCTCTCCACTTTGTTGTGTATTTTCCATATTCAAAGGGGATTGTCGTTTATTCTTTTAAGACTAACATTTTATAACAATAACAAGAAGATACAGAGTATATTGTATTTTATTTTCGTACAATTTAGAATAAAAATGGAATTTATCAAATTGGCGTACGCCACACCTACGCACGGTTTATATGGTGCATAAATAGCGGCATATTCCAAAGTGACAATGAACATTCTAAAAGAGAAAGAAGAAGAAAAAGTTCTAAAGCAGCAATGGCAGGTGCACAGCTAAGGAAAACCAAGAAAAGCAAGAAGGGCGGAAGGGTGCTGACAGATGTGGTCCTAAAAATGTAATAGGATACCGTGATGGAAATTCAGAATTTAAGCAAGAGATGACTCAACATTAACACCACATTGCAGGCACTCGTCAGCAGTATCTCTGAGCTTTCTAAACAAATAAATAAGTAAAAAAACAATAAAAAATAATCTTGTCTGCCATTAATGGCTAAAAGGAAAGTTGATAATTTCACCAAGTCATTAAATGCGTTCATCACGTTGTATTCTTTGGATGTACGTCGTCGTAATTATATTAACCATATGCTATTATCATATTTCCCACCTATGGAAGACGCTTTGCAGCCACCCAGAAAGCCTGATTTACGTGTCTGCTGGCAGTGTGGACAGCAGGGACACATCCATAATGACTGCCGCACCCCCCTTCTTGCCCCTCCATGCCCCCCATTGGAAATGAGATGGGACCTATGTAAGAGGGACAACACCAGCCCCGAGTCATGTCCCAATCACACCAACTTACCCCTATGCATCATCCCCCTCTTCATCAGCATCACCCCAACCTACGCTTGTTGCACCAGACCTCGCCACCTCCTGGGTCAACAGTCTGGGCCCTGTCCAACCGGCCTTTGGCCACCTAGGGTGCAATGACTGCTATGTTGCACTCCAGGTGAACAGTGCCTCCTGCTATGCCCTGTTGGACATTGGCTCGACCATTACCCTTGCCCACCCAGATCTACTGCAACCAGGCAAACAACTGGAGCCAGCACTGGCCGCCCTAACCACTGTGAGCAGTGAACAGGCCACGATGCGTGGTCGAGTCCAGATGTGCATAGACGTCGTTGGCATTCACCTTTTTCCACAAGGTATGGGTGGTGGAGATCCAAGAGCCCTTCATTCTGGGTTCTGACTTTTTGCATTTTGCCAAAGGGTTGATCGACCTCCGGGCCGACACGGTGTGGTTCGGCGAAGGACCTGTCCTTCCCCTCCAAGCCCAACAGCCGCACACTGGGGATGCCAGCGCACAGACACAGATTAACCAGGTCCTCCCCACAGCGGGTCCGCCAGCCTCACAGCCAGCCGACGAGGCAACCGCCATTGCACGACAGGTGAGGGTCACAAACTGGGAAGGCCTGCGGAAAGAGCAAGGTGAACAACTGTGGGTCCTACCGCACGACTTCCGCCACAGCTTTGCCACCACCAACGCCAGTGCTGGGAGGACCCACGTCGTCCAACACCACATCGACACTGGGGACACCCACCCCATCAAACAACTACCATGACGGATTCCACAAGCCCGTCAAGCCGCTGCAGCCCAGGCCCTAGACGAGATGAACGCCATGGCCATCATCGAGCCCTCCGACAGTCCACTGACCTCACCCGTAGTCCTGGTTCCTTTAGAGATGAGGTGCTGACAGCCTATCATGGTGCCCATTGGACGGGCCACTTTGGAATCACTAAAATTCTCAGCCGCCAGCAAGCCTTTTACTGGGGACAGTGTCGGCGCTGCGCCTGCACCACTCACAAGGGCCCCCAGGAGCAATCCTGTGCTCCCCTCCAACAGTACACAGTTGGAGCGCCTATGGACCGGATTGCGGTGGACTTACTGGGACTCTTTGTCCGTTCTACCTGAGGCAACAGGTACGTGTTAGTAGCGCTGGACTATTTCATTAAGTGACCAGAAGCCTATGCCCTGCCCGACCAGTAGGTTGAGACGGTGGTTGAGGCCCTGGTGGAGGTCTTCTTCAGCAACTTCGGGGTCCCGTCCCAGCTCCACTCAGAGTGTTTGGAGAGCTGTGTACCCAACTGGGCATCCAAAAAATCCAGACCACCCCATTGTACCCTAGAGCGACGGCTTGGTAGAGCACTTCAATTGGCCCTGGTGGTAGTGGCGGATCAAAGCGACCGGGACCTCCAGTTTCCACTGGTGCTGTTGGCTTGTCACTAAACACTAGTTTCTTTCCAAATGTTTATTTTATTAGATATTTTCTTTATATGTGGTAAGTTACAAAATAAACCCTTTTATGTTTCATTGTTCATTTAAATACAGTGTTTCGGCTGTGCAGATGTTTGATATGATGTGCTTGAATAAAACTTTTGAGTTGTATCCGATAGTTTGTCTTTAATTTTAATATTGATGATGTTTAAAATGCACCGTGATAATGACTGACGTCAGTGATTGTAGGTATGAGTATAACCGCGGCGGTTCTAGTGTTAAAGTAGTCCATAAACGTACATTTTGTGTGTGTGTGTGTGTGTGTGTGTGTGTGTTTTGTATGGCTTTTCTGCTGGAGATTAAGTGAGATTAAGTCAGAAGAACTGAATCTTGACAAATCTTCTGAGTAACAAGCACGATTTCTGCTCTGGTTTACATGGGTTTTTACAGCTATTTTTATCACGAGAAAGTGAATGCCCCTGCCCTTAAAGTTGCACTGCCAAAAGGACGTCCTTTTGCTGTTTCACGATGTGTTCGTGTGACATCTGTTTTTTATCTTTCTTGTAGGTACATTTGGAGTTGGGGTCTGGTGAAGTGGTCCTAACATCTGAGTCTGGCCTGAAGCTCAATAACCTTGTTTACCATGACGTGACCATCACTTTGAAGGAGAGATTGTTGACCATGGTGATCGATTCATTTTTCTCCCGCTCTGCTAAGCTCCCTAACATCCAGCAGGACTTGAGCATTGACCTTGGATTTTACTTGGGAGGAACAGGTAACCAGGAGAGGATACCCTATCTGGAAGGATCTGCCCCACCCTTCAGGGGCTGCCTAAGTGACATTGTATTTAAATTCAATGATGTAGACCTCTTAGCCTCGGATCATGAACAATCCGAGTGTCACGAGGTCACCAAGGGCTGCAGCGAGGAGTTCCAGGCTGGGGAAGGAGATTCAATCCGCCTCATCAGCCCCAATTCATTTGTTGCCTTCCCAACTTGGAATGCACAGGAAAGCAGGACACTTGAGCTGCTTATGAAGACCACACTTGAAGAATCACTTTTGCTTTTCCATGCTGGGCATCAGACAGACTTTATAACTTTAGGACTAGTGGCTGGTTACTTAAGGGGGGTTGTAAACCAAGGCAGCGGGGCTGTAATCCTGGACAATCCTTTTGTTCAAGTGGCCGATGATCAATGGCACAGAGTCAAAATCAGAATTGACCCTGGCTCGTTTGAAATCACTGTGGATAGTCAAGCCTCTGGGGTGTCATTGAGTGGCACTGAGAGCTTAGATCTGAAGGGGAATCTATACTTTGGTGTTCTTTGGAAGACGGTTCAGGATGATCTCGGGAAAACTGGGGTCATATATCATCTTGGGGATGTGACAACAGATGACTCTTTCGTTGGTTGTCTCGGAGACATAAAAGTCAACCATGAAGAGAGAAGCCTGCGGGATGTTCTGATATCAAAGGACATCCAGACCACCTGTGATGACGAAGATTATGGGGACTATTCAAGCTCATATGATGAGGAATCTGTAGTTACCCCAACTCCGAACTCCGACGTATTTGAGTTTATAGATGTTGACCCTGATGAACAGCATTGCCACCCTACTGGAGACATGCCACCTGTTTTTTGGAATGTCACTCAGCTCTTAAAAATTAGCCCACTGATTGTCCCTGAAGGTGGGCAAGCCTTTCTGGACTTAAACCACCTCCAACCTACTGTGGACCTAAACAGCATAGGCATCAGGCAGTCCCAGATTGTCTTCACACTGCAGAAAGACCCTTGGTATGGTCATATGGATTTAAATGTAAACAACTTGAATAGAAGACAAAAGTTCACCCTTCTTGATGTGGTCAATAAGAAAATCAAGTACATCCATGATGGTTCAGAAATATACATGGACCAGCTGCTGTTTGATGTGGTAGCCTACAGCACAGGCTTCCTTCCTGAATGTTTGGTAACCAAGCAGTATACACTTCCCATACAGATCACACCCATCAACGACATACCACAGCTGAATGGAGGAGACACTTGGATCTCAGAGTACACACGCACACGCCTGGGTTCCAACTTCATCCGTGTAGTAGATGCAGACACCAGATGTGATGAACTAAAGCTATCAGTGACTTCTGGACCCAGTAAGGAGGAGGGTTATTTAGAAAACCGTCAACAACCAGGGCAGAGCATAGAAGAGTTCACATGTATGGAACTTAAAGATGGAGACATCTACTATGTACACAAGAGTGGAAGCTTTGCTCAACTAAATATTCAGGTCTCTGATGGACGCTCAATCAGCCAGCCAGCCACGTTCAATCTCAATGTCAGAAAACCGCAGATGGCACTTGAAACAAATACCGGCCTCATCCTGTCCCAGGGTGAAGCATCTGAGATTGGTATCCACAACTTGGCGGTGTCATCCACTCCTCAGAATGGTGTCATTGTGTACAATGTCACCAAGTCCCTGCATTTTGGAGAGCTTCAGAAACTGGAAAATAGAGAGTGGAAACACGTGAGATCCTTCCATCAAGAAGATCTGAGTCAAGGCCATTTGAGGTACTTCAGCACAGACACTCACCATCACAGTGAGGTGGTGGTTGAGAGGGTTCAGTTTGATGTGCAACTGGGCCATCTGCTCCTGAGAAACAACACCTTCTTGATCAAAATCAAGCCCTCCAGATTCAAAATGGTAAAACTGGTTCCACTACTGGTTGCAAAAGGAGGGCAAAAGGCTATCACACTGGAGGAGCTGGAGGTGGTCCTGAAGGGACAAAGTGTTGATTACACTTCCTTCCAATATATGATCCTGAAGGCCCCTGCTAAGGGTAGTCTGCTGCTGCTGGATCGAGAACTATTTGAAGGAGACACTTTCACTCAAGAAGATCTGAGAAAATCTCATCTCAACTACAAGGTTAGGATCCGCAGAGCTGTGGAGATTGAGGATGAGTTCCAGTTCCAGGTGTTTGTAGATCAGCAAAACTCACCTGTATACACTTACCCAATTAGGATTCTAGCCGACCCAGAAGTACCTGTCTTAATAAATGAGGGACTGACTGTTGTAGAAGGTGAAGAAAAAGTCTTGACTAAAGACCATCTCTGGCTTCAGAGTAGAAAAATAACAGATTTTGTGTACCGGGTCATTCAGAACCCTCAGCATGGACGGCTTATCAGGGAATCTCCAGTTGGACAGCCAAGGTTTGAAGGAGCAGTCAGTGTGTTCAGTAATGAAGACCTACTCCTGGAGAGGCTGATCTATAAGCATGATGGGTCAGAGAGCAGTGAAGATGAATTTGCTTTTCTGGCTTTAGAGCAGACCAAAGAGAGCTCTATGGTCCAAGCTTTGTGGCAAGATTCGGTGAAAGGAGTGTTCAAAATCAACATACAGTCCAGGAATGACCATGTGCCAGTCCGTTTAGTGGACAAGACCTTCAGTGTTGTCAGAAATGGTCAGCGTTTGTTGACCACAGAGGACATCCTCTTTGGTGATGAAGATTCTGACTTCAATGATTCCCAATTGGTCTATGTGCGGATGGGTATTCCCTATGGCAATATAGTGTCAGCACAAGATAACTCCCAGTCACTTTTTCGTTTCACCCAGGGGGACCTAAGGGAGAAGAAGGTGCTTTTTGTGCACCAGGGTGCAGATCGCGGCAGGTTTCAGCTGCAGGTATCTGACGGACTTCACAAAACTACAGCTCTGCTAGAAATCCAGGCCTCAGACCCTTATCTTCAAATAGCAAATAATACCATGATTGTTGTCGACCAAGGTGGGTCCAAGAAGCTGGACAGCACCATCTTAAGCGTGGAGTCCAACATGGATATCAGAGACCCAAAGGACATCAAGTATGAGGTGGTTGTGCCTCCGAGAGAAGGGGAGATCACAGTTAATGGACAGGAGGCCATGTCTTTTTCCCAGGACAACCTCAGGAAAGGGATGGTGTCATACCACCACAGTGATAAAAGTCTAAACTCCAAGGACTACTTCGAGTTCACAGTGAAAGCCAATCAGATCTCAGTAGAAGGAATGTTCAGAATAAGGATTTTTAGGGAAGGCTACCAGTTACCGCCTAAAGTAGTGAAAAATGAGCTGATCTACTCCTTTGAAGGAGAGCTGACTGAGATCAACCAGGACCTTCTGATGGTAGGTTTACTTTTTTATTTGCTCTTTAGAAAATGGAAAATGTAACTCCTTAATTTCGTATTGCGTTGAAAAACTTTTTCATGGAAGCTGTTTTGGCCAACTAAATAAACAATAAAATACAAATATGGTCTCAAGAAAATGAACAACTCTTTATTATGTTACAGTTTTTCAGCACAAACATTATTATTATTTTTATTAGTATTATTATTAGTATTTTCAGTCTAGAAGAGTTCTAGTCAGTATAAGAGTTTTCAGTCTAAAAGCATCTTTAAGAAATATTATTATTATATATATATATATATATATATATATATATATATATATATATATATATATATATATATATATATATATATATATATATTATATATAAAGAAACCTATGAGTTAAAGCTATGGTCACTCATTTATTTCACATTTTCTAATGGAACATTATTAATGTTGTGTCAATAAGATATTGACAGAAATATCATTGAGCTTGTTCAATGTAGGAGATATGAGCTGCTCTGTAAGAGATATGAGCTGTTCAGCATAGGTTTGGTGATTTTGAGATTTGTGAATTAAATTACCTAGTTCAGGGAGTTTCTGACCTGGCAAATTGGCCAGGAGAGCATTTGAAACAGTGCCTAGGACCTTAATACCTACTTAACAGTCAGAACATTTTAAGCTGAATAGAGCCCTCAAACAGCAACAGTTCTGCAAAATGAATCTAGCTAGTCCAGGGACTCCAAGAGACCCACAATATTGCTCTTTTGAAGTATCCCATTTATTTATTTATTTATTTATTTTATTTTGTATGGGTTGGAAAAGACTGGAAGGGCATTCTGTAGTCTTAAGTAGGAGAAAGTTCAATCAAATGCAGCATCGTGTTTTGTGTTTTAAACACGTTACATGTTTAATGGGCAGAATACTACTGAAGCTGTATCTTAGTGAAGTCATTACTATTTATTCTACCATATAGTTTTTTAGTTAACTAAACCTTTTTTTTTACTATTATTATTCATTTATTTATTCATCTGTTTGTATGACTCTGTAAGAACTCTCTGGTAAGGCTCTATTAGCTAAAAAGTTTAGATATCTTTGATCTAACTCCATTAACATATATTGTTTATTGATCTGTGCTTAAAAGTACAAATAACCCTTATAAAAACTTACCACAGTAGATCTGCACAGTAATTTTGCAGCTTTCACATGCTTTTTCTCATAGTTCTACTATGCATTACCATAGTTCACCATGGTTTGCAATGTTTTTAATATGCTTTACCATACATCTCGGGACTTTACAACACTTACTCATGCTTTACTGTGCTTTCACTGTGCTTAATTAAACTTTGCTGAGCTTTTACTATGGGAAACTTTTATAAGAGAACTCAAATGAAATTTGTTCTTCAAACCATTCTTGCTGCCCATCCCTCAGCATTTAATTTAACTGCCACTTTATAAACCACCTTTGTTCATCTAACAGTCTATAATAGTTACTATGAGTGGGAGTATAAACCTTAGCAATATTGATGTATTAGTTTATGCAATGTAATTAAATGAACTTCTAATGCGTTTCAGGTGGAACATGCTGATTTCCTACCCTCTGAAGTTGTTTATTACATTAAAGAGCCTCCCCAACAAGGTCAGATTATCACACTAGTCAATGACTCTGCCACCACAGCAGCCCCCAGCTTGTATAACACCCAGTCCTTCACTCAGGAGGACATCAACAATGGCAGAGTCATCTACATCTCCAAGCTGGGTCAGCAAAGTGACGCCTTCACAGTGGATGTGACCAACGGGATGACCAGCGTGGAAAACATCCGAGTTCTCTTTGAGATTATTCCTAACATGATTCCCCTTCAGGTGAAGAATATTATGCTCATGGAAGGAGGGTCCAAGGCACTGAATAAAGACATCCTCAGAGTGTCTGACCAGTACTACAGCAGTGTGAACATAGACCTCGTTGTAGACGAGCCACCCAGACACGGCACTCTTAGGTATCTAGCCAGAGATGAGTATGTGGTGTCCTTCTTCACTTGGAATGAGGTACGTTATCAATGGGTGCTGCTAGTCTATATTAAACCTGGTACAAGTCCAATTCCACTTCAATTATAGGGCAAGCCCCATTATTATTAGATATATTCAGTGGAATCAAACACAAAAAAGGACTATAATGCTTTTAATTGAAATGTTGATTCTTGTGTGCCTATAGAATCTTGTTGTGCAAGATTCTTTAGGAAAAATACACAAACTTTAATTTCATTTTAATATCTATATATATATTTGCATATATTTTACTATTTTATATCACCTGCACATTATGTCTCGTAACATTATGTCTGGTCACCTGTAAATTATGTATCTTGTAAAGCGCTTTGTGATGGTGGTCCACTATGAAAGGCGCTATATAAAAATAAAGATTATTATTATTATTATTATTATTATTATTATTATTAGAATGTAACCTTTCAACTCTGACAGCCCTGTAGTCTTTGTCTATAAGAGTAAGTGGGATGAGCAGTTGAAAGGTCAGATGATTTAAATGGAATGAGGTAGGCTGTTCTAACTCTACACTTTTTTCCAGATAAGTTCAAAGCAGCTCAAAGCCAAGTAAAGGCATAGTTGGAGAAAATATGATAATTACTCAACAAGGGAGGAACAGAACCACTCTGAATGAGTGCAAACACAGTGACACAGTAACAGAAATGTACAAAGTTTTTACCCAAATATGTCCTGCCCTTACAATTCAGTTAGTGTGCACAGCTGAGACTTCTCTTGCAGAATAAGACAATCTTTTCATTTAATTTTCATTTCAGAAATGTTTCTTTGGTTTTGCTATTAGATATTTAATGCAACATTTTTTAAACTTGAAATTGCTCTTTGCATCAGTAGGTATTGATATTAACCATGGTGTATACAGAAGAACAGAAAACAGCGTCTAACCCTCAGTTAAAACCACGTTGAGCAATGTGGAGCCTATGGTTTATCCTGGATTAAGACAATATTATATGGTTTATTAGAGTTATATATTAGTGGAATGCATTTTGAAATCCAATAGACCATCGATCATCTCGGATTGTGGAACCTGTGGTTACTTTATTGTGGTCAGCCATCATTCATCTTTCATAATGGATAATAATTACCCAATGGTATTTTGGAATCAGTATGATTGTACATTATGATAGGACCCACAACAAATTTATAAACACAGTCCTTTCAGTCTAAATATGCTTTGCTGGCATATTTCTTGAATATCAACAATTTTAATATCCATTTGAAATACAGAGTAATTGTGAACCAAATGCATTTTTTATCAAAATAATTGACTTAATAAGTTTTAATAAGTATGGTACTGTTAAAATGATGGTGGTTTAAGTGACACTAGACAGATTCTTATTATTTGGTTGAAATGTGATTAGCATTTCAGAATGGAGACAGACATGGGACGTGATCCCTACTCACAGCTCATAAAAGGAAGAGGGTATTGTGTGTGGGACAAGCAGCACAGGAGATGGGTGCTTTCTGTCTGTCTGTACCTGTCTGAAACTAATGTACAAGCCTTTCATAAATGTTCAGTGATTGAGAGCATTGCAGAACAAAGGCTTTCTTGAATACAACCCAGGAAGATTGAATTGTGAATGTAAAGTGTGAGATTGTATTACTGTGAGGCGTGTGAGTAAAAATTGATTTTCCAGACAGTGATTTACGTGTAAAAATTAAAATTTTATTTAATATTACACGGAAAAAAAAGAAAAATAATAAAGAAGGATGTGAGGGAGGGAGTGCTGGAGTAATCAAAAATAAAGGAACGGAAGCCTCTTAGTCCTCTTCGCGCTCTGCTTAAATCCAAAAATAAAACAAAAAGGAATAAAAACAGAAAAGAGCCATGTTAGTAAGGCCTCCGTTCGTGACACAGTCCAAACTCCCACGTACTTCCCTCCAGCCTTTTTTCCCCCGCCTCTATTCCTCAGGACCAACCCCGAACACAGTAGCACGTTTTCTTTAGTATGCAAACCCCGCACTGGTAGTCAGTGGATCACCAATCCCAAACTGACAGGTATCCTTAATTTCACTTGACTCCAGTGGCTGGAATTTACATGCTCGTACTTCCGCCCCTCACCAAGGTGCCGCCCCTCAAAAAGATGACTTTTGTCATGGTCACAAGACCTTGGTAAGGGAAGTCCCGAGTTGGTTTGATGCCTTCTACTGTTGGGAGGCTGAATTGCAGACTGAAACCCCTTTGACTCATCACAATTACAAATTACACATGTGCAGTACTTGAAAAAAGCTATTTGAAAGGCATTTTGAAGATCATCCCCACTCTGTATAAATCTGTAAAACACTGAAGAAAACCTTTTCAATTTCAGGTGGACCAAGGGCTGATCCTCTACCATCATGATGGCAGCAATACTGAATTCGACAGCTTCACACTTACAGCCTCAGCTTCTGAGATAGACAGGGACAGCAGACCGGTGACAGTCAACATTACTATCATTCCAGTCGACGATGATCCTCCCAGAGTTACAGTCAATAGTGGATTGGAGGTAAAGTGAACCAGTGCCTTGTGTTCTACTTAATCTTGCAAACCACAGATAGAGCAAATACTGTTTAGATAATTCAGAAACAAGTAACTAAATTAAACAAAAAACTAATATCATTTGGGTGATATATTTATTAAACCTGATTAGTTTTGGTTATCGTTTGGTTAAACTGATGTTTATATAAACCCTCTACACTATGAACACCCATGTTATTAACTGGGCTAATCTAAACCAATGGAACATTAAGTGAATAATAAATGATTACAGTATAGTTACACAATACACAATTTGGTAACCTTCTAAAAGCTGAGGTCTTTAAAAGCTATGTAAAATGTCCACATGAACACAATCGCAAACACAGCAAAGGTAAAGTAACGTGTTTCTTGTTAAAACTGCAGGGGGTTTTGTAGCAAGTAACATATTCCAAATTAAAGTATAAAACATAAAACCAAATATCCAAAAGATCTTCAACAGAATGAAAGGGAACCAGTCATTATATTCCTAATGTTAATAAGCGGTTTTAAAAAAATAACTTTAAAATCTTGGTTAGTTCCTTGAAGGGTGTGTGTACATGTACAGTACTCTCAGGTTAGGGCTTATAAACAGTCAAAACAATCATTAACATCCTACCCAACTGTTTAATTCATGAAACAGGCATTTAAAAAAAAATGTTGTTATGGCCTAACGGTTCAAAACTAGAAATTACTAACCTAGAAATGACCATTGTAGGATACTACATGTATATGCTTCACAATTTGCTCTTTCATTATACTACAATAATAATTAAAAAGTACTGGACATTTTACTCTGTTACAAAAGCCAAAGTAAACTGAGTTCTGCCTTTCAGAATAAAATCTTTACAGCCCGTGTCTCCACCTATAGGTACAGTATTATCAAACATCATTGAGGGTGCAGTGACACTAATATCCACCAGGTGGCAGGGCAGCTTTATAGAAGGATCTTGCTTTTTTGTCAGAGAGGGTGGAGTAATTTAACATTCTAGAATAGTTTTGTTTCTTAGATTAGGTTTATTTTATTTTATTTATTTTTTTATCAAGGAACACGTTAACAGCGGTTAACAAGGTGTTGATGAAAACGTTGACGGAAGCAGTCTGCAAAAAAGAAACAAATAAAAACAGTTGAAGGGTTTAAGAAGGTTGTTGTTCTTCAGCTGTTTTGTCCAGGTGCCTCTCAGTGTGAAAGTTAAACACACCAAGAAGCTACATAATGATACTTAAATTAACCATTCATTCACTAGTTTTGCAACAGTGTCGGTTTTGTTTTGTTTTTTTTGTTTTTTTTACTTTTCTTCACAGAAGCCATTATAGTTTTTATGAAAAGAAATAGTGCCCTGTGTTCTTAATATGTGCAGGACTTTCCATCCCGATAATTTTGCATTATCCATGTGCAATTGCAAAGAACATATTCGATGAATTTTTGAGCACTGCATCTAACAATGAGGTCCTTTAAAAAGAACACATTGTGGGAACACTGTTACTTTAAAAAATGTATTTGAAATAAATGTAATGATAAGCGTGTGAATTACCTATGACAAGTATACATAAAAGTGGACTCGTTCATCCAGTCATTCTATTCTCAGCAGACCCAGTGTGATGTGCTATTTCTTTCCAGCCAATTCATAATAATCCCCACTGCTAGCTCTCACAAGACCTGCTCCATGTATTACCTCTAATGTTGTTTTTAGCCATTCAGTGCCATCTGGAATCCATTAATGGAAGAGCCTGAGAGGCAAATGCTTAACTATAGACTATCGATAGTGGGTCAAGCATACATAGCTAACAATAGCAGCTCCTCTCAATAGCAGATTTTTCCTCTGGCACAAGAAAGGAGTTCTGCTGTATCAGAACCATTAACAGGGTTGTGTGCTTTGCATCCAATAATAAAATGCTGTTATTAAATACACATTTTAATTTGAAATATATTGAGGTTTCACTGAATTCAATTCTGTTACTCAGATTTGGCCTGGAGAAACTGCTGAAATAGGTCAAAGTGTTTTGAGTAGTGAAGATTGGGACACCCCCGCAGAAGATTTGAAATATTCCATCGAGCCCCCATCCAATGGACGGGTGGCACTGCGATCATCGCCTAGCAACAGCATCCAGAGCTTCAGTCAAGCGCAAATAAATGATGGGCAAGTGATTTTCATCCATGAAGGTGGGTCTTTCAGTAACAAGCCTCAAATCAATATTGGCCCAATACAAGATAGCTAGCACTCCCTAACATCTTTAACACTAATAATATATACCAGAAGTTCACAATTTTAATTTTGTGAGTGGGGGACCCCATTTTAAAAAGAACTGTTCTGCAGTAAATGGCACTCAGTGTAACAAAGCATGTCTCTCACTAGAGTTGGTATATCCTGCATGGGAAAACCGTGGTACTTTCATTTCATGATTGATCATATCATAACAGAAGTATGCATCGTTTCTATTGTGATGCAAGATTAAAAGCACCACACAGCTTATTGCAGGTCACCAAGTGGTTCTTGAATGAAGAATACATGTGTTTTATAGTTGGTATGAATACTCTCCCAAACTCATTTATTTTTTTGTCTTTTAACAAAATAGACGAAATGATCATTTGATCTTATTTTGCATCATGCAAAGCCCATCAAGACTATCACGTGTATCATGATACATATGTATCGCAACCTGCATATTGTGATAGGTATCATATCGTGACATTAGTGAATTGTTATACCTGTAACTACAGCAGTGATAGACACATTTATTAAATACTGTTTATGCATAGTTTTATAAACTAAGTATCCAGAGGAACCTCTGTGGATCCTACTTGTCTGAGAAGCACTGTTGGATACTTTCTCTTTGATTCACACAGTTACTCTATGTTTTTTTATAGAGTGTGATGGCTTGTGTTGCATGTGTGTTGTCGTTTGAGTGTATTTGCTTTGCTGTACTGTGATTCTATATGGACAAGGTGAGGCATGGACATACAAAGACAAAAAGACTGAAATAACGACAAAAGTGTGGGCCGCATTCACAACATTTTAATTTAAAACTGTTTGTGTTTTAAAATGCCCTCTAAGCTGAGGAAACGCAAACAAACAAAAAGGGAACAAAATGTATGTTTGTGCTGTAAAGCAGCTGACATTCAATTGCTCTCTCTCCTCAGGTTCGCTGTCTGGTGGTTTTAGATTCACGGTGAGTGACGGAACACACACCTCCGCTCAGGTCTTTAATGTTACTGTGAGGCAGCTGTCCATCGTCATGGAAACCAAGGGGGAGCTTTCAGTGTATCCAGGTGAAGACCAGTCTTTCTCTTGTGTGATCGGTTACTCACTCTCATTTTCAAATAGAACAAAGACAATGATAAAAACAATATTTATGTAAATATGTACAAGCAAATGGAACAGATCGGAGGCTGGGAGCAAACCGGCATCACTGCAAAAGAGTCAGCTGATCTGCATTCGTGGTTATAGAGCTCTTAACCTCATCTTATCTCACCAACAAGGATCCGGAACAGCAGGGCATCACACAGTACTGCAAATTCCACAGGGAAAATTGAATAGAAAAACAAACAAGCTCAGGGGTTCAAAGGGTAACACTAGATTACCACTCAGTATAGGAGTGTAAAATGTAGCTATTTGAACTGCTGCATCCTGGTACCTTCGTTTAAGGTCACGGGGTCTGATTGAAGTAGACCATTGGAGTGAACTAACACAGGAAGTGATTAGGTACCAGAAGAAAAATGTACAAAAATTAAATATTTCCTTACGGAAGGTTAACTTAATTGTTTTTCTTCACCAGGAACAAGCAAACAAATCACCAACCAGATCCTTAAAGCAGTGACCAATGGCGTGAGAGAGGAGGCGCTCTCAGAGGAGATAACCTATCATGTTTTGAGAGCACCGCATCTAGGCAAACTGGTCTCAGCCAATCAGACCGTGGTGTCCAGTTTCACTCAAGCAGAGGTAAACAGTGTGCAACCTATAATGCCACGCAGTGTAATATGCTATATGAATGTTGCAACTGTGGAATCATTCTACCAGTGGCTCATTACATTGTACAGTGCACTTTAATGCAGGTACATTACATTGTAACTGCATTGAATAGCATTTGTTAAAGGTGTCACTCGAAAGTGGTTTTAAAGATCGTGATGCTGAATTCCCTGTACATAATTCAGTTAATTAAAAGAAACCCATATTGTATCATACTTTGTGATAATATTATTTCACTAATGCTTAATTTCATGTCTTTCATAAAACATTATAATGCAGACTTGCATTACTACATCTCTAATGAAGGTTTACTGGGTTTATCATTGTAAAAAATCAGTTAGCGTACAAAAATAAGAAATACCAAAGACATCCAGAGCTGGCCAAACAGCTTATTATATTTACATTGTCAATGGAAACTCCTGATGAGACTTGTTTAGGTTTTTTTTTTTCACTCTGGTTAATGTAATGTCAGTGGAATTGATCAGTCATGCAATTGATATCCACCCTGCTTAAAACCCTTATAACATTGCCACAGTAAATTTGCACTGTAATTTAGTAGTTTTCCCATTCTTTTGTTTTGCTATGCATTTACAGTTTCCCATGTTTTTAAATATGCTTTACCATATCTTTTTGGGCTTTACAAGGCGTACCTATGCTTTACCATGTTTTACCACGCTTTGGAAATACTAAAAGAAACAAATATTCAATGACACAGTTTTGACTAGAAGTAGAACTACAGTAGTATTGTGATAATAGCATATAAGCAACTACTTTTCCCCAGTCACTTACGATTTCTGTTGTAATAACTGTAGATTATTTATGTTGTTGTGAAGAAAAAACGACTCGGTTTAGGTTTCTGGACATCTGGAAAGCTGTAATCACTCTTTTAAATCATGTTTTAGTTCTCAGGCACTTCTGATCAGATAATTGAGATGTGGGGTTGTTGAGCCGGGGTACAGAGATTGCAGATCAGATAACACCAGCAGGGTAATTCATGCTTTAACCTATGTATCCGTTCAGACTGATAACAGCTCCAATCTCACTAATGCGTCGAGCTACAAGTCACTGTCGGGGCAATTGTAGTAGAGCTACCTGGTCAACACTTGATCTTCATTTCATGCATTATTTATCAATCATTACAGAAATAACTGAAATGAGCAGGTCCATTACATTACATTATTTTACATATTAGCAATCTGGAGGCTTATTCTGCTGTTGTAAAGAAAATGTTGTCTTATGAAAAGTGTTGACCACAAAGCCTACCAAGACCTATAAAATATATTGCACAGGCACTCATGCAACACAGTGTATGAGTATGGAATTGTACATGTTTGTGGAACATGATTGTCATATTCCATTTTTTTTTTCATCAGCTGGAGACTGGATCTATCTGGTATCAGCAGGAGCTCCCCAATGAGGCATTCTGGATTTCCCAAGACTCCATTGATTTCCTGCTGTCTGCTCCTCCAGCCTCCGAGCTTGAACACACACTCCTGGTATCCATATCCTTCCTGGAGCAGAACCCCACCGGCTCCTCCCAGCTTTGGAAGAATACAGGTAAACTGCCAGAATACCTGGAGAGTGCAACCCGAGAGCATCGTTTCAGTAAACACATCGAATAAACTCAATAGCATTATTAAAAAATGCTGTTTGTGACATTTTATGAGATCAGATTGTAGTCCAAATCACTACCTGTGAAGTTAGCAAAGCACCATTGGGAAATGACATCAGAGTGCCATTATTGGTATCAGTAGGTTGTGTTTTCAGCATATAAAACACTAAGTTGCACAAATAATCAAATAATCCTGTGCTATGTTAATCTATATTGCTTTTTCCTATGGCACACAATGCTAGGAACCATGAAAAGTAGCTACCAGGTAATATTTAATAGCTAGGCAAATGCAATAAAGTACATTTAGTTAATTATATCTACACCTGTCTTGCATGGTTTGATTAGCAAACAAGAAAGACTCATGGTAGTATTGTCCTGTCTTCCTTTCTTCTAACAAACTGTAATTGTAAAGTTAGGAACATTTTTTAGATTGTATGTCAATTATGTGTTGAATTGAATAATTATATACAAATAATATATGAGGCTTAAATTTTAAAGCTGGGGGTATTTTTCAACTACCTGAATATCTTCACCTGTTATTGCATTAAGTTGCATACATTAGCAAGTTTTAAGTTTCAATCTCAAAATGAATGCTACCCTGAAATGTGAGTGATTTATTACAGTGTTATGTGCACTCCTCAAATGAAAAGGCTCTTTGTATAATATAGAGAATCAAATGATGGGGATCTGGGAACCACTAACTCAATACAGTATAGATAATACTGATAAGACACAATACTAGGGATATGAGAGCCTGTGTGTTCAATTCAGCGAGTATTATTCAGTATTGGAACTAGGGAGCTAAAAACTCCAAACGCAAGTGACCATAGCCAACAAAATATGTAAACAGATCCTCTTTTCCCAGTATTGGTGAACGTAGTATTGAAGCACATAGTATTTCAGTAAGAGCATACTTTTCTCACATCCAGTTTCTGGTAGTATCTTAATAATTCGAACTAAACATTTGCATCTGTTTAAACTAAAGAAGTTCACAGCCTAACCTTGTTATTTACAGTAGTCGCAACTGTAAGATAATGACAAGATAAGATAATGTAAGATAATGATTTTGATTCATGAAGACGAAGAAAAAGAAGAAAATGCTGCAACAATGAAAAAAATGTAAATTGAATGTGAGAAATGAAAGAAACTACAGAAATTGGGCAACCGTATGTGTTCTGTGGATGGGGGCATTGTCATCCTGGAAGACTATCACCCCCCCCCCACCCCCGGCAGGAAAGGGAATGAGTGCACCCAAACCATGTCAGGAAAATGGGCCCCACAACATTACGGAACCACCAGAATCCTTCACTGTTGGAACCAAGCGCTTAGGGCTGTAGAGTCCTTTAGGTTGACGCCACACATGTACTCATCCATTTTTCGAGAACATGGTGAAGGATGATTCATTTGACCATATCACATTTCTCCACTGCCCAGTAGTCCATTGCCTGTGCTCTTTGCAGCACTGGACTCGCAAACGTGCATTGCTAGGTGTGATGAGCGGTTTGTGCATTGCCACCTGACTATGGTATCCCGCTCTGTGGAGTTCTCCGCGGACCGTTTTTGATGAAACTGGCTGCTCGCGCCCCAGGTTGAAATTTGCAGTCAATTGATCTGCAGTTGCTCACCTGTTTTTCCTCGAATTAATGCACTGATATCACAGATATCACTGGAGTATGCGCTTCCGTCCACTGTTGCCCTTTGCTGATGATGTTTTTCCCTCAGAGTTCCATGCCGACATCACCTTAGACACCATTGCTCATGAAACATCAGCAAGATGAGCTATCTTGGTCTCTGAAGCTCCTGCCAAACACACCCCAACAATCACCCCTCTTTCAAAGTCTCCTCTTGCAGCCATGCTAGCCATAATTATAGGCAACTAGGCCTGTCCAGCATTTTAATACATGACCCTAAGCATGTTGGGATGTTATTTGCTTAATTAACGCATGAACCACACCTGTGTGAAAGCCCTTGCTTTCAATATACTTGGTGTCCCTCATTTACCTAGGTGTTTCCATTTTTTTCTCCACTACCTGTAGTCCCAATTAATTTTATATTTTTATTTAAACATCATGGGTCATAAATTCGCTGGGGAATAACCAAACCCTTTTCTGAACTTTAATCTCCTCTGCCCTTTTGTTCTGACTCCCAAACAACACGTTTTACAACTAAATTGCATTTTCTCTTCACAAACCTTCACAAAATGCACCGCAACAGTCTTCTACTGCTGTAAGGTATAAATGTATATTATAAATGTGATGTCTTGTATACAGTAAATGTATGATAATGCTGTATAACATTCACATGCATTATTGCAGGGACCTTAGTAGTTTTGCATTTCAAGAAACTCAAATTTTACTGCATATCAATATCCTACTGATGTCAAAAAGTCTCACTTCCTTGTAAACAACAAAGCTTTAAAGTGACTTTGTGTTTCTAACTCTCAGTGACTCACTGCACTAATAATAACAGTTGTAACAGAGTTGTAAATAAATGTATATATGTTTGATCTTATCAGGTCTGAACGTCCAGGAAGGTGAAAGTACAACCATTGACAGATCCAAATTAGATGCTTCCAACTTCCTGGCCAGTCTACCGATGCCTCTAAGTGCGTCCAATGACATTGTGTTTGAGGTGACAAGGTTTCCTGCACATGGAAGGCTCTCTTTGGCTGGCCAAGCCTTGCAACTGAACTTTCCGTACTTCTTGCAAGAGCATATAGATAGAAGGGAACTTAAGTACCACCACGATGGTTCAGACACTGAAGCAGACAGCTTCACCTTTCAAGTATGGCTCAAGCCAAGGGAACAACAACTTGGAAGTCAGTCACAAAAAGGCATTGTCATTGAAGAGGCCTTCAACATCTCCATCAAGCCCATAAACTACAATCCTCCTGAACTGGTGAGCCAAAACCTTGTTCTGGAAGTCCTACAGGGTTCCATTAACGTTCTTAGCCAAGAGAACCTGAATACTGTTGACCAGGACAGTTTGCCTAACAAGATTATCTTTACAGTTACAAGAGGTCCTACCAATGGTCTCCTAATTGATAGAGACACAAACAACATAATCAACTGGTTCACACAAGCAAACATCAACTCTGGCCAGGTAGCTTTTGTCAGTGATGGAAGCCTATCTCCTGGTTTTATGGACTTCATTATCTTTGATGGAAAGCATCAGACTTCCTCTTATACATTGAATATCAATGTATTTTCAAGGAATCTGACTTTGGTCCAAGCTGAGGAGATCCATGTTAAACAAGGAGACACCAAAACTCTAATAACAAATAATGTTCTCAAGGGGATGGTGGATTCGAAGAAACAGCAGGAGGTGCTCTACAAGATAACTGAAAATCCAAAATATGGAACTGTGGTAGTTGATCAGCTCCCCGTGTCTCAGTTCTCACAGAGGGAAATTGATGAAGGGAGAGTCAGCTTCCAGTTCTTGAACTTCACATCCCATAAGGACAGTTTCAGGTTCATGGCGCAATCCAGTGCAGCCAATGTTTCTGGTGTTCTGAACGTCACTGTGAGTCCCCTGGTGGACTTACCAGAGGATCCCCTTTGGCCCAGAGAAACAACCATCTTGATGGACACCAGCATATTAAATGCCTCAAAACTGGCCAACAGGACTGAGAGTATTCCATCTTACAAGATAACACTTCAACCAAGAGGAGCCAGGTTTTTACCATCTAACAGCGGCAAGGACAAGAATGGCACATTACACTTCTTCACCCAAAAAGACCTTGAGGAAGGAAGGATTGTCCTGGAAATATTTAACCAAACAGATACAGGTGATCAGGTTCAGAATGATACCTTTCAGTTTATTCTGATGGCAAAAGATGTCCCGCCAGCTCTGGGTTCCTTATCCTTCAGGACTGCCCCCTACAACTCCTCTGTCATCTATGATGCAATTTTGATCAAGGTTCCATCCAGTGGGACTGGGGACCTAGACCAAGAAGGCAGGAACCTCCCTGGGGTGGAGGATTCTTCTTTAGCCTCTCCAGATACATCACGGTGGGGAGAGACTAAAGATGGGGCTTCCAAAGTTCACCCAACCTCCCGTCCTGTGAAAGCAGGAACCGAAAAGAAACAAGCAATGGTATCTTTGGAAAACAACATTTTAGCAATCATCATTCCCATCTGTGTCATCATCTTGCTCTTAATTGTGGCGGCTATCTTGGCATATTACCTCGTCCATCGCAACAAAACCGGGAAGCATGATGTCCAGGTGATCTCCTCCAAGCCCAAAAACGGAGAGATCAACAAAGAGACATTTCGGAAGACTGAGCCTGCCCACAGCATACCTCTATCGAACATGGGCCCACAAGTCTCCAAGGAAGGGTTTCAAGGCAATTCAGGACCCCCCAGTGGAGAACTTGACCCTGAGATATTGCAGTACTGTAGGACAACAAACCCAGCTTTAAAAAAGAATCAGTACTGGGTGTAAGCTTGGCGCATGACCACATTGGAGGAGTTCCATTCAATTCATTTTAAAGAGTTTTAAAAGTCATTCCTCGCAGTATTATTCAAATTTTGTTACTAGGGCTTAACCCACCACTGGCCTTTATTTTCCTCAGGTTTTGCAAAATGTATGATAGGTTCCTCTAGGCTGGTATTTCTAGTATAGTTTAGGTAGCAACTAACTTAGTTATACCTCACTAATAAAACTCACCGTATGAAGATTATGATAGCTGTCACAAGTGCTCAGTTTATCACTGATACACATACTGTATTAAGAATATTATGTCAAAAGAAGGTATGTTTTTATTATGCTAGAATGTATAGATTCCATTAGCTGATGGGATAGCTGGACTGTGTTGAGCAAAATCAACATAATGTACAAATAGATACTAGATAGACCAACCAAACTTCTAGCAATTATATGACATGGAATGTCAAAACACCTACAGTGTATTAAGTGCTTACGACAGCTACTGAATTAACAGCACTGAATAACAAAGTATACTATTGGGTCACTCACTGGAAATTACAGTGGGAACATTCCCAAGCTGCCAGCTGCCACTTAACTAACCTAGAGATTATAATATCTCCAACTCAAATGCTCATTTCTTCCAGCTATGATTGCTTCTCCCTACTAGGATATGGGCTGCAAATTGCGAGATCTAATTTTATGTCAAAGAAAATATATTTTCGATATATTGTTTACAAATGTAAAACATCTTTTCAAGGTGTTTAAATATGTATGTGAAGTCGTATACAATATTATCCATTTACACCATCAATAAAAAAAACAAATATATTTTCCATCTGCGATTGAAAGCCAGATTATGGAAATTACTTGACATTAACTATTTCTTTGCATTCAGATTTGGTTTTGTTAATACACTATAATTTGGTGCTAAAAACTAAACAGATTTTTTTCTTTTCTGACATTCGACTTCAAATAATATATATATATATATATATATATATATATAATATATATATATTATATTATATACACACACACACACACACACACACACACACACACGCACTTGAAAAACACAAATTGCCGTATGTAAATGCAGGTTCAACAGTGTAGCTTGTAGCATAATCACAGTCCCCTGCCCTGGTTACTAAACAGTGTTATATAGATGTACTGCTATCTAGAAGCATACATGTCTATTGCTGCAGCTGGACTGACATTCATATAATGATTTATTTGTTTTTCATGACTGCAGATAGTATTTTTTTCAAGTGTTCTTGGGTTCGAGCTTTTCCTCCAGCACCCACAGAAGGGCTAAGTACCTGAACCCATTGAAGCATGTATTGGTAGAATTGGAGCAACATGCATGAACAATCCAACTCAATCCCTCAACCTTTAGGTTAAGTTTGCAGTGACTGTGGGATTTAACTGTAAAGTGGTACTGAACATTAGACTAGAACACTTACAGTCACTGTATCCGGTCCTGTGAGTGTATTCATTTAAATAACAGATCAATGCCCTCCATTGCTGTATTGTTAGTATACAGTAGCATACGTGTCAACAGTCCTTATATGGCTGGTATAGTCCCAATTTCCTAACAAACGCCCGCGTCCCGATGCATAGGAAAAAAGTCCCGATATTTACCCATAGAAAAAAAATTCATTTATTTTGCACAGTAGAGTTGGTGAAAACCACACGCTGTGCTCTTGGTGTTGCTGACACATCTGCTGATCACTAACTTATACAAAGGTAAGAATGATTCATCATGTCTATTTTACTACCATGATGGTCATATGTGTTGAGTTGGGGGGATACTTCTATTATATGATAATGAGTGGGGTTTTTTGTGTATGCACTCTCCTATGTGTATGATGCATATGACGATGCCTCCCCCCTCTGGGAAGAGCGTCCCGCTGAACAGTTTCCAAATGTTGGCAAGTATGCAATAGTAAACACTAAAGGAATGACAAATATATTGTTTCAAATAGGGCTGTTCCAATACTCATATTTTCAGAATAATTCCCTTTAAGAAGTTTTGAGTTGTTAGGTATTAATTAAATGAGAACCTTTATTCAGTTTAAATTGGTGGGGCCTAATATATTTACATTTCCTATGTATATGATTTTTTGTTTTTAGTTTAAAGTTTCTTCAAATCTTGTGTTATATCTATCTTGGTGTCTGTGCAGGAATTCATTCATAACCACAGCATTCTCCTTTAAAAGGTTTTAAATTAAAAATCCAAAAATGTCTGTTGTAGATTTCACTTTTGTATATAAATATGTATATTATTATTTTGTTTCTAGTATATTTTCCAGGTTTGCAGTTGATAGGTGTTGACTTTCTCTTAGAAACTCCAGCATCAATATATACTAGAGCGGTTTTTATGAATATTTTATGGATAGTTACAGATACTGTATAACATTCCAAACCAAACCATAGCACTGACAACAGTTATCTCTGTACCCCAGATAACGGCAGTCATAGAAAGGCTTTTATTATAACTCCAGTCGCTGTGTCTCCTGTGAGTCACATGATATAGATTGTACACTGTGTTCTATCCTGCTACTAAAACTGCGACAAGTGAATGGCACGCAGTTGCATTGCCTTTGGAAAGGAGCATTTCTGTGCAGCACAGCGAACGTTGGGCAAATATATACATACCACCATGCCCACTAGGGCTGTTACACAGTGTACTCTCAAAGGAAATGGAAGAAAATGTATTTATATCAAAACTGTACAATGAAGGGGAGCGGTAAAATTGGACCTGAAGCTAATATACAGTATCAATTAAAATCACAAATGCACAGCCAGGTTCATTGTTTCACCCCAGTGGCAGTATTGCTGTAGCCATGCTTTTTATACACCCTCTTTGTTGATAATTATACACTAATCTTCAAAGAAAACTATGAGAAACGATGTAGGAATGTCTTAAACTTGTCAGTATTTAAAAGAATGTTGTTAAGAAATTTGAGAAGTGTTGTGTAATTATACAAAAACCTGCTGTAAAAATTCCCCTTAACAATAAACTATTAAAAAAAGAGTGTAAAATGTGTTGTTTTTTCCTACCAATTGGATTTTTGACAATGAAATGTCAAGGTTATGGTGTGTGTTTTGACTTGACTGCATGTGGCACTGGGTAAGGTACATGAAAGACCCTTGCAATGTAAATTAGGTCATGTCAGAAAATTTACCAGCTTGCTGAAATTTTGGCTCTTTCGTACAGTGATTACGATATGGTGCTGAAGAACCCAAGGTATCAGGTTCACACCCAGCCTCCCCTTTGTTTTGGGTTGCCTCGGTCTCCTGAATAAGACTTACCACCATCCCACATAGGGTGATTCAAAAGCAGGGCAGCAAGATGTACTGTCAAGAACGTATTGGGGTATTAGTTATTATTATTTACAGATGCTTTTATCCAAAGCAATTTACACAGACTAGGGGGTGAGTCACTTATAATAGAACCTTGTTTTTTTACATCTCATCCAAAGGATGGAGCACAAAGCAGTTAAGTGACTTGCTCAGCATCACACACAGTGAGTCAGTGGCTGAGCGGGCATTAGAACCCGGGGACCACCTGGTATCAAGACCTTTTCTTAACCACTGGACCACCAAGCCTGCTGTCATGTGGCATTGGTTTTACAGATGTAAAGTCTATTAAATTGATCTAAACAGCTGGAAGAATAAACTAACATATCAAAAGCACACTTCAGAGACTTGCTGCACACACTGTTACAGACATTTATTTAGTTCAAGTCCCCTTCTTTTAATGATTACATGACTGTATTATTTAGATCTGCCATTTTTCAACTGAATACATACAATGCAATAATAAAGATGAAATAGGAGATTTTCATCCCAGCTTCCCTGAAGGAATTCAAGGTTTTATGAAGAGATGTATTCCTCCATACGATTGCTGAAGCACATGGTGACACCATACTATGGATTAAACACGTCCTGCCCCAAAACCAGGAGCCTGAGCTAAAGAAATAGCCTCACTAACTCAGCAGATGTATTTAAACCTAAGCATTGATCTTCACAGCTTACAAAACACTTATTTATCTTTCCTTGAAAACTGTAACTTCTGTCCATTATACTTAAAATTGTTTCTTCTCCGCTAGTATTTGACATAGAAAATTGAGTGAGAAGAGGGTTTAATACCTGAAGCCAGACCACACTGATAAAAAAAGTCTCTGTAGAATGTAAACTGTGCTAAGAATTAACTATTCATAACTGTACTTTTTTCAAAGTAATAAGTTACAGTAAGTAGTTACAATTTTGTTCAAGTAACTTGTAACTGCAGCAGATTACTTTTTAAAAGTCACTTTCCCAACACTGGCTAGGGTAGTGACGTCTGTTATGTTCCAGCAGTGCCCCTTGATCCTTTTGTGACGTCTCTCCAAAACCAAAACAATTTGATTCTGTCTGTTATTCCTGCATCAGATCCAATGGGAATGACACAGACTGAACAGTAAATTAGAGAAGCATAGTGTTAGACTCTAATTCAATTGACAAATCAAAGTATTCTGCGAATAAGCCTGCAGTAACAATTGCAGAGGCTCTTCTAAAAACAGTGATTGTGAAACCATAGGGACGCTACTCGTAGCCATGTGAATGTTATGTTAGAGCACTGATTAGTGTTAACCAGGAAACTTGTACATAAATATCAACCTGCAAATAGACAGACACCCCCAACACATTCCCAGAATGTGATATACTCTGTATCTTATGCTTCAAGATTATACGTCTACAGTTTTATTTACTGAAGGAAAAAATTCAATTTAGTTTTTCTTTTTGGAATGTAGTTCCCATTGTGGCATCCAACTTTTAGACCAGCATTTCCTCAATCATACTTCTACTTAAACGAGATGTAAGTGGATAGTGGAGAGATTAGTGCAGAACAGGCCTGTCCTGTTGGTTTGGTGCACAGGCTGTTATAGCTAGGATGTACCAGCAGGTGGTGCCATTTTGTGATGCAGGATTTACAACACAAGCCCTACCAGCTGAGACCTCAGCAAAGTGCAGAATCTTGGTTGGAAAACAGAATGTCACAGGGTTGTGAATATTAACTTTCCATACTACATGGCAGAAGGCACAAGTGTCATCCATCCATCAACAGTCCAAAGCATCTATAACCATGTTCCATAGTCCAATTTCTGTTTTTGTGCATATTTTAGCCTTTTAGTCTTGTTCCCCTTTCTTAACACAGGTATTCTTACTGCAACACATCCTTTAAGTCCTGATTTCAAGAGCGACCGTCGTACTGTTGATTTGATGGACAATGACACCTGTGCCTTCTGCCAGTTCTGTTGTCAATTCAACGCTTGTCTTCTTTCTATTCCTTAAGGATATTATCTTCAAGTATTGCTCATCCTTGTTACACAGCTTTATGGGTCTTCCAGTCCTGGGTTTGTCAATTACAGATGATGTTTCTCTGTTCTTGTTGATTATGCTTCGGATACCACAACTTGAAAATCGAGTGATGCGAGCTATTTCATTCAATATAGTTCCTTCTTATGCGAGTCCAGCTTGTTATAATAGTAGAAAACACTAATGGAGGTTTTGAGTAAATTGTTGATGCTCATAATGTAGAGTAGAAAAATACAACATGTCTAAGACTTTTGCACAGCAGTGTATATTGTAAGAGTTTATTTTTAAATACACTGTATGAGCCCCACAGTGTCTACAATATAACTCCACTGATACAGCCTGATATTCACTATACCTCACTAGGGCTCTCACTAACATCAGGTGTGGAACGTTGTCACAGCCCTCCTGTGTTTCTGATCCCTCCATGCTCCCTCTGTAAGGGGTGTGTGCAATCTAGGGAGGCTCTACGTAATCACATACATTTTATTTGTTTCTTAGTTTGATGAAACAGGCTTATACCTGCTAGCAAATTGCTTCGCTCTATGTAATTCGTGCTATGAGGCACACCTTTCTTTGTTAAAACACACCCAGAGAGAGGGAGGGCCAGTTGAGTTTTCATCCACCCCTGAGCTGCTGGGTGCAGCTTGGTATTCAGTGAAGACATATGGTTTATCCATGAGTAAACCGGATATCTATTCTGTTATTTGTAATACATATTGCAACGTCTTGTATTGCTACAGTATACTAGAGTATATTTTTGCTGGTCATTAGTACACCCCTGAAACATAAAACGCTTGAGAGATTTTTGGTTTAGATGTATTTCATTAATTGTTTTATCGGTTTCTATTTTTTTTTTTTGTTTGTTTGTTTTTGTTTTTGTTTTTTTTTTTGGGGGGGGGGGGGGGGGGGGGGGGTTGTTAGGTATTTATTTTTATGGTACCTTTGCTATTGCTCAATTACACTTAACATGCAATTTCCAAATATGGATATTGACATACAAATGTAAGAACAGTAGCTGACTGATTTCAAAACTGTCAAGTCGGGTATTAACAACATGGCTTGTGTTGTTAATCCCCTCAAAAGTATCTTCTATCTTCTTTACTATTAACAGCCACAAGTGCATTATTCTTTTTAATATAATTGAAGATATAATTCCATGAATCTTGCCTGTCGTGCTCTTCTGTCCATTATGTAGGTCTCATATGTTCAGAGTCTTTTATACTTTGGTGATTTCACCTAAGTAATGTCAAAGCATGTCAGAGAGCAGGGGATGCAGCTGATTCATTAATGACAGGAAAGAAGGTATTGAATAGGTGGAGAGAATTCCACATTGCTGAGTGATCTAGGCAGTGCACTGAAAGTAAGGCATGCAAACTTTAACCTAGCATGAAGATACCTGGGATTCTTTCAAAACTGCATGTAGCAAATGGAATTACCCAAAGAAACTGCTTTTAAAGATTTTTTTGGAGTTTATTTTACTATTTTCAAAAATGTTCTTACCTTAACATTTACTAAAAACTGTCTTTATATTGAAAGTTAAAGCATGATAATAACATGTCTCTTTTATGAGTGGGTATAGGTATGCTTTTTCTACATGGAAGGTAGTTACATGATGCAATTATCTCCTGAGACTGACAGGCACACATCAAAGGCACATCCACTCAGGCCAGACACACCCATATTGGGGAGATTAGGATGGGGAAAGCTGCAGGCTTTGCTAGGCCACATTCAATGCCTGCAGTTCCTATAATTTCCCTGACAACTGGAGGGGCGGGGTGGGGTTTGGGGGGGGGAGCTAAGTTTTGCTCTGCCAAGAGTTCTGGCTGCTCACAGCAGGGAGTGTGCTGTCAGATGTCGGATATTGCCCAGTTACAGTTTTGGATGACACCCAGATGCTTTCTAGAGGCAGTGCCAAACAAAACAAGGGGCAACTGCAAGAATTTTACTTTTTTAATTACTATACCACAGTTTTTTGTAGAACAATTCAGGGCAAGGACACTGAGAAAGCTTAAAGCATTGTGGACTAAAAACAAAAAGTTACATCTCACTTGTCTGGCCTGCATAAACTAAGAGCTGGAGCTAAGGAAGTGTGTCCAAGTGATTAAAGCTGAAGACTGGAATGCAGTATTTTTTTTTTCATATTGTTATAGCTGAGGGGTGCAAATCCAGTTCTCCAGTTCTTTCAGCCTTTCATAACTTCCTTGATATGTTTACCCAAGCCTTCTGCCCATCCATGCTCACCCAGTTCCTAGCAGCTGGTTTATCTCAAAATTCTGTTCAGGTCTTAAGGGACCCCACCCCTGTGTAAAGATGTGCTGCATACAGTAACCACTTTTGGGTACTTTATAACAGTGGCATTATTGTAGAGTTAGAGGAAATAGAAAGAATATGCAAAGAGGTTCAGGAAATACCTGTGCGCTCATAAGATTAGCAATACCTTGCAGAACAAGTAAAGGAGCACTGGAACACAAACGAAGAACAAGATACTTCAAGATACTTCAAGATACTCTGGGAATAAAGCATGAACTTTTTGCCCCCAAGACAGTGGGTACTGCTGATCAAAACAGTACCTTTTTAAACTGCTCTTTTAACTCAGCTAATTGATTTCATTCTTAATCTTAAAGCGACTGTACAGTAACACCTAACTATGAAGGCCAGTCAAGAACCTTAATAGGGGGTGGCCTTACTAATAAAGGTACATAATCAAAACATTTCTCAAATAATTTTATTAAGATTATTTTAGTCTCAATTACTCTAACTCACTGGTTTTTAAATTCTAAATCAAATGAGTTATAGCATGTGGCATCTTATTTATTTTAGTTGTCTTTCATGCCAAGCTTTCTTTATTGGTTTAGCATATATATATATATATATATATATATATATATATATATATATATATATATATATATTATATATATATATATATATATAGCTAAATCTAATGTTGAATGTATGTTTTTAGAGGGTTTGGTAGTTTTCTTATTAGTCTGGTAATTACAGGTTTGATACGTATGGAACAGCAATATAAAGATACTATATTCTGTAATTTGTGCAAGACAGTTTCAGTGATGACAAAGTAATCTGATGCTTTATGAGGAACAGTCCCAAAAGCAACAATGCTATGAAACATTGAGTAGGATTTCTCTGTGATCCCCTCCCTGGAGGAATCAGAGGGGATCACCATTGAGAAATGGCCACTATTAAACAACTTGTTTACATGTTATGTTGTGTTCTGACCCAAAGTATTTGCTCAAAAAAAAGTTTAAGTTCAATACGATCATTTATTAAACTTAGATTACAGTAAGCTTTACAGAAAAGGTCAAAGATATGCATATCTGCTAATTCCGGAGGTGCAGAGTGTAGCAGTCTTCCTCTGATCTAACATCAGACTCTAACTATGTCACAAAAGGGCAGCAATAATATTATCATTGAAACTTATTATTAAGTTCTTTCAGAGAATTCAAGAATGAGGTTATAAGTACATTTTAGGGTATCAGCATGCCTTCTAAACATGATCACTGTGTATGTGTGACTCTGCTATCATAGACTTCTTTTTACATTGTCTATGCCACATCCTAATACAACCGTAAGCTCAAACAAAGTACACAGTTAAATCACACTATCATTGCAGCACAGAAAATGGCAAACAACTTTCCATATTGTAATATCTATCTGTAGAGTATAAACACCCTGCAGGCTCACTTTGAATCAGTGCCATCTCCTAGGGACAGTGCTTTCTGTCTGGTTTCTGTTTGTCTTATCCTCTACAAATAAGGTCACATTGATTCTATAATTAGAGAGGTCTTAATTGGTATTAGCAGGCATACTGGTATAGCCGAAAAACCTAAGGAAAGAAATGTGAATGTAATGAATACTGCTATTGTTGTCAGAAATGCATTTTCTCTTCAGAGCCGCTTGTGGAAGCATCAAGCTGAAATATGGAGTTACTGACATCTGAGATCCATCGCTTGCCAAGTTGCTGAACCCTGTGACTGTGTACAAATAATCTGTCAGATTGAAAGGGACATTTGATATGATTCTGTATAATTAATTCACAAGCAATTACTTTGATAAAAACCTATACAGGATTATGGGCCATATATAGTTTATCACTGTTAAAAAATATATACATTAAAAAATAATGTTGGATCCATACAACCACTCCAGGTTTTCATACATGCTTGATTAGCTACAGTGTATAAGTAACAAGCTCAGGTGAGTCGTCTTAAACTCATAGTAAACCCAGGAATGGATCAAACTACTATGCAATTGAGCTTTCTTCATTTTCCTTAAAGAGTGATGAGCTCATTTTCCAGTTGCCATTAGTTTTCATTTTTCCTGCACTTCCTTGTTGCAGTTGTGGCTCATTAACTGTATGCATGGCTACCAGTAGCATCCCTTTAGTCTGACCCCTACTGAATGTGCTTTGCTAATACTTGGTGGAAGCACCTTTGGTAGCAATTACAGCTGTGAGTCTGTTGGGATAGGTCTCTACCAGCTTTGCACACATAGATTTGGCAATATTTGACCATTCTTCTTTACAAAACTGTTAAAGCTCTGTCAAGTTCCTTGTGGAGCTTTGATGGACAGCAATCTTCAAGTCATGCCACAAATTTTCGATTTTGGATTTAGGTCGGGGCTTTGACTGGGCCACTTAAGGACATTTATCTTTTTGTTCCTTAGCCACTCCAATGTAGCTTTGGCTGTGTGCTTTGGGTCGTTGTCATGCAGAAAGGTGAACTTCCATCCTAGTTTCAGTTTTCTTCCAGAGAGCAGCAGGTTTTCCTCAAGGACTACTCTGTACTTTGCTCCATTCATTTTCTCTTCTATCCTGACAAGTGTCCCAGTCCCTGCCGACGAGAAATATCTCCATAACATGATGCTGCCACCACCATGCTTCACATTAGGGAAGGTGTGCTTTGCATTTAGGCCAAAAAGTTCCCTTTTAGTTTTGTCAGGCCACAAAACTTTTTGCCACATGGCTACAGAATCTCCTGAGTGTATTTTTTTGCATAATTCAAAAGGGATTCAAGTTGGTCTTTCTTGAGTAATGGCTTCCTTCTTGCCACCCTACCATACAGGCCAGATTTGTGGAGTGCTTGGGATATTATTGTCTTGGTAGCCTCATTGATCAGTCTCCTTCTTGCTTGGTCATCCAGTTTGGAGGGACAGCCTGTTCTAGGCAGGGTCTTGGTGGTGCCATACACCTTCCACTTCTTAATAATCATCTTGACCATGCTTCAAGGGATATTCAAGGCCTTTGATATTTTTTATATCTATTCCCTGATCTGTGCCTTTCAACAACTTTGTCCAGGAGTTCTTTTGAAAGCGCCTTGGTGCTCATGGTTGAGTCTTTGCTTTGAAATGCACTACTCAGCAGAAGGAACCTACAGGAACTGCTGGATTTATCCTGAAATCATGTGAATCACTACAATTTAACACAAGTTGAGGTCACTTAACTTGGTGTGTGAATTTAAAGACAATTGGTTACACCTGAGCTAATTTAGGATTGCTATTACAAGGGGTGTGGACACTTATCCAATCAAGCTATTCCAGTTTTTATTTCTCATTAATTTTCTACAAATGTCTAGAATATTTTTTTCACATGGAAGTTGTGGGGTAGGATGTGTAGCTAAATTTAAAAAAAAAAAACTATTTTAATGCATTTTAATTCCAGGCTATAAGGCAATAAAAGGCTAAAAGTTTGAAAGGGGGTGTAAACTTTCTATATGTACTGTATGTGTGTGTGTGTGTATATATATATATATATATATATATATATATATATATATATATATATATATATATATATTATTTATTTTATTTATTTATTTATTTATTTTATTTATTTATTTATACACACACACACAAACGATATTTTGAACATTTGCCTTACCATTGCACTTCAGAATATAACCCATATCTTTAATACAGACACACTGTAGATTACATAAGCTACTCAAATATGTGCACTGCCCCTTTAATTGTTTAGAGGTCAATGCCAGTGTGTGCTTAGCTATGTATTGGCTCCTGTGCTGGGGGATACCTTTAACATGGAGCCTCCTGTTGTGATGTACAGATCTGCCCTACAGGCCACAGACGGCTGCTCTGTCCCACGCAGCCTGCATCATTAAAGCTGTACTTACTGCCCACTGTGGTGAGCAGAGTACAAGGCTTCCCACATGAGACACCAATTATCCCCACACATAGATCACACAAAGTGAGCTAGCTGCCTCCCTCTAACATTCTAATTAAATGCAAACTCTTAAATGCACTATTCACAGTTGTATGTGCTCTATCTAATTGCTTAAAGCTACTTAGGTTCAGAAAAAAAGCCTAAGGATGTGCTGATTTATAGAGGTATAAGGCCAGTCACAAAACTTAAGGACTGTTTTAAGGATTCTTTTTTAAGAGTGTTTTGTAAACTTGTCTTGTATTTCAAATAGTGCTTTGAAAAATGAGAATAAACTATTCCATGCTTTCTAAATCGTTGAAAAGAGTTTAATTTGATTTTAAATCATTAAAATTGTCTTTAAAAAGAAATGTTCCTTAAAAAAGGTTTTATGAACAAGACCCATGGTATGTCAATTGTGGTAGAATACCATGGTACTATAAAGATGCCTGTTTACTCCACTCTGATTGTCTGATAAAGAGGTAACTTTTTTAGACAGGTATTACCTTGAATGCTGTGCCAGTCTTGGCAGTCAACCTTTTCTGGGGGGTAAAAGCAAGCACAGTAATCACTGCAAATCATTTCAATGTGTGCTTGCAAATGATCCTCACAGATGTATTCATATTCTGTGGGTGGGTACTGTTGGGAGAAACATCGACTGTTATAAAAGTCTTCGATTTTGTGTCTTTCGCTCCCCACCATTATAATGACATCTGCCAAGTTTCATATCAATCCAAAAAGTCGTTGCTCAAGTTACATGAACAAATCGTAGTTAGTTACAATAGCTTAGTTTAAAAAAAATGTAACTAGTTGCAATTGCAAATACTTACTTCTCAGGCACAGTTTACATTTTACAGAGATATTTTTTTTTTCAGTTTGGTGTGAAATATTATTTGAAGATCCGGCTATCGAACCCACTGGTTCTCTCTTCTGATGCCATTTTCTAACAAGACGATATGAAAACGTTAGTAACTATGTTATTTTTTACATACCATTTATTTGTCACACAATATGTTGTTGCCTGTTAATATGTATGCTGCACACTTGTCCAAATACATAAATATCTGAATAAATCTTGATGGGTTTACATACTGTCCCTAGAAGTAGTTTAAACCAAATCTACCAAAACCCTGCTTGTTACTACTAAATAAGCATGCTCCTGCTGCTACCTACAGAGGTAGAATGTGAGGAAAAACTGACATTTAAAAGAGGACCTTTTCCCTTAATTGTGTTTTTGTCACATTGATTGCAGAGCTGATATTTTCAACACGGATTTATAAAGGTCAGTGAAGTAACTTAAAGAAAATGATGGTGATTAAGTAGATTCAAGAAAATGCAGAGTCCTTTTCTTCAATCAGTTGCCAGGTTTATTGAAATATGCAGGGAGTCTGGTCCCAGGTACAGGACAAACAGAATACTCATCATTACAATGTTTGCGTGACATTAAATACCCTTCTGTATAGATGGTCCACCTCCTCTTTCTCTGACACTTAACCAATGGTCAAGGTACAACACATTATTATGTTAATTTAGTATGTGTGTGTGTCTGTATGTGTGTGTGTGTATGTGTGTGTAGTCTAGTGTGACAACCTCTGAACTCAGTGCATTCTTCACACTCCTGGAGAAAAAAGGTCCATAAATCTGCCCCTTTGATCCTAGTGGCATTATCTCTTTCGATCTCTCTGAGAACCTCTGGGTCCAACGCCAGTCCCTGGGAGCCTTTTAGCCCCTTTATGCTTTGCCTTCCAAAGTCTTACAGCCTGGCCCCTTCTGGTCCACAGCATTGTTATCTTTTTAGCTTGCAGTCAATGTTGGGCAAGAAACTTGAAGACACAAGGTCTCTATCAATTGTAAGCAGTACATGCAATTTGAACCAAACAGTCTGCTATCTGAAATATTAGTCTCTTTTCAGAAAAAAAAACACCAGTATAGCTCTGCCAGTCCACATGCGTAGCAAACTGCTAATCAATTCTCAATCCATGTTTTCCAACAGTCAGCTTTAATATGTAAAACCGTACAGGACACTAAATCCTTAAACAGCAGTATAGCTTCAGCCTGCTGTTCGAACATATTGAATAGAGTTCAATCTTATTGACCATCTGGGAATGGATTACTGTGTGAAACTGATCCGGATATAATGCAACTATAAATAAGACAAGTGCATAAGCCTGGATTGCCTGACAGGACCCCTCTGCTCTGTTGCTCATTCACAGAGACACAATGAGACAAATGTTCTGTGCTGAGGAATGCTGTGAATGTGTACTCCTATTGCTAACAAATGGGACTATGTACAGGCTTGTGAAGGTGTGTGTATCCTTTTGACATCTATTTGGAGTCTAGGTTGAATACACAAATGTATAGGGGTGGCTAAAACATGGGGCCTCTGAGAGGCTCACCTGGTAAAGGCACTGCCGCCCGTGTGGTGTGGGTCACAGTCAGAGCAGCACAGGTTTGCATCCAGGGAGCGTTGAATTGGTTAGAAAGGCAGAACCACTCAAGTTTGAAGTGGGCATCTGCAGGGCCAGCCTTTTCCCTCATTAACATCCGAGTAGAGGTCCTGGGTGTAAAGAGGCAATTGACTTGGTCGTGGGATTGGAGGACAGCCACTAACTTTCAATTCTCCTAAGCTGTTGAGGAGATTACTGTGGTGGGGGATCGTAACCGAACATTCCAACACCTGTCAGCATTCGTGACCTCATCTCAACTCACGATCAACTAGGGGCAGAATCTATAACACCAGTACATGACTGACACAACTATGTGATGTTACACCTTGAAGGGAAACTCCATATGGTGCTGGATTGAACATATTTATAAATATAATTAATATTCATTTTCAAAGGAAAAATGATAACAATGATGAATTGCAAATTAATACAAATTCATACTTTGAATAAAATGTTGCTGTTGATTTTCTGTCTCTAGAATCAACTTGTTTACAACACAAGATGTGTTGGCTGCTGAGAGCTATACATTTCATGAGAGACGTTGTTTCTTTCCTGTTTTAGTTGTGGAACTCTGTTGGTCTGAACCATTAAAGGGAAAAATCAAACACAAAGCAGGGGTCTAGCTGAGGAAAAAGCCTTCTGTACATTATTATCTAGTGCTTGGAAGGGATGTGGAAAGGAAAAGTGGAGTAAATTGACATGACCATTGAGTTTCTATGCAGGGGTTTCCATTTATGACTTGTCATAATCAACTATTATTGAAAACAGAGATCCGCTGTTTGTCATCGAGAGAGGGTACAGGCCCTTAAACAGCAGTATGACTCAATGAAAACTTAGCCTGTAACGATAATAGCAGTGCTGGAACAGCAAGAACTTTGATATTTGACATGCTTTTTGAAAACTCAGGAAGCTACCGAGACTCGCCATTCATAGATTTCTGACCTGTCTGAAATGATTTGTGTTGTGGATGAGAGTTTTTTCCCAAAATGCATTTGTAGTTATTTTTGGAGAGCTCTTCTGGAAATATACTCAGACTCTCTGCATACTGCCTGACAGAAGCTGATGCCGTGCAAATGAAAACAACTTCTGCGATGTAAAACAGAGCAACCAAGACAGGATGTTTTGAAAGTGCAGTTGAACTTTTCATGGAAATCGGGTATTGTTGAGAAGTCTGTACCTCTCTTACACTGAAAATTGCAATAACATTATTCTGTTTTCATTAAATTGGGTTTGACAGATAAATATACATCAGCAGAATTAATGCATGCAAAATGAATGTACAGCAGTAAAAGGCTAACTTTCCTAAATGTTCTGGAAGTCTTTCCTTCACCCCTTGGCCTCCACTGTATCACCATTGTGTTCAAGATACATTGTAAGAAATATAATATAGGCTGGGCATTCACCACTACAAAGGTATTAAAAAAAAAACAGTCTAGTTCCTTTTATACATATGGTCACACCTGTGATTGCTGACTGGGACAGATTTAACCCCATCCCTTTCAGCCTTACATTTTCACATACACTTTACATGGGTAGGGTATCTGCCCTACCACAGTGACTATAATTCATTTCCCAGTTTTCCAGGTAAATACTGGGGGTAATATCTGGTGACCTGCTTAAGTAAACCTGTACCAGTACTTTAAGTTCAGTTTGTTAAAAAGAGTTTTCCACAAAACAATTTTTAATGACATAAAGGTATTGACAAATGGAAAGTCTTTTGTGTGTGTGTATGTGTGTGTGTGTATAAATTCATATTTTCATATGTTTCAGTGAAATGTGTGCTTTGTAGAAATGGCACAAATAAACAGGAGACTGGTTGCATGTGTCTGGAGTCATTTTGCATACTGCTTGTCTGAATATTTCCTCAATGTGTCTGGAGTCATTTTGCATACTGCTTGTCTGAATATTTCCTCATTGTGTCTGGAGTCATTTTGCATACTGCTTGTCTGAATATTTCCTCGATGTGTCTGGAGTCATTTTGCATACTGCTTGTCTGAATATTTCCTCAATGTGTCTGGAGTCATTTTGCATACTGCTTGTCTGAATATTTCCTCAGTGTGTCTGAAGTCATTTTGCATACTGCTTGTCTGAATATTTCCTCAGTGTGTCTGGAGTCATTTTGCATACTGCTTGTCTGAATATTTCCTCAATGTGTCTGGAGTCATTTTGCATACTGCTTGTCTGAATATTTCCTCAATGTGTCTGGAATCATTTTGCACACTGTTTGTCTGAATATTTCCTCAATGTGTCTGGAGTCATTTTGCACACTGTTTGTCTGAATATTTCCTCAATGTGTCTGGAGTCATTTTGCATACTGCTTGTCTGAATATTTCCTCAATGTGTCTGGAGTCATTTTGCATACTGCTTGTCTGAATATTTCCTCAATGTGTCTGGAGTCATTTTGCATACTGCTTGCCAGAATATTTCCTCAAAATGAGAGTTATGTTTTGTAGACATTGTGCTTCCATGGCTCTGGCTGCTAATGACTTGTAAACAAACTGATAGTCCCTAAAAAAACAACTTCTTACTGAAAAAAAGGAACAGGGTATCAAGACATCAAAGTATAAAGGGGTAACAACTCAAGGTTGTGATTGCTGTGCAAACAGTTTGAATTGCACAAGGTGGTTCAAGGTACAGTATATTCAAATAACATTGTGTAGATAAGCACTGCTGGCTAACTCCAAAAGACCAACGCTGTATTATTATAATTGTTATTCATATAATTCCCCAGTGATAGGGATAGAGTGGGGGTGGTTGTACAGCATGTACACTTTACATTCTTTCTAAACTGATCATCCACTTGGGATGAAGCTTGTTATTAACATTATTTAGCATAAGGTGTTCAGAGTAGCAATTTTTTTTTTATTTTATATCTTTCTAACAAGACATTAGTTCAGATATTGCAGTCATTACAATATACTTTACCAGGATACTAACACATAGTTTGCTTAGCTAATGCTATGTAGATTTTAAATACCACTTATCTATTTTGTATTAAACAAATTCATTGCCATATCTTATTCTATACTGTTCTATACATACTGTTGCTATACATCCTGGTTTTCAAATGTTCTTCATACTGATGGCTCTAATTTGTAATTTAGAGCCGTGGCGGGGGATGTATGTTGCTGGCATTATTACTGATGCTGCTGTTGTCCTCATGGCCCATGCTGATATCCAGTTCATGGTAAGGAATAGCTGGAGTCTGTTTCCATTGTCTTCATTTCCCAAGCAGGAAATTTGTTTTTGAGTGTTGCTAGTAATCTCAGGAATGTGCCCCCTGACCCTCACGGAAGTGGCTGCTGATTCTCTCTGAAGGGAGACCAGTTTGGCACCCGGAAACGGGAGGGGGGGGGGGGGGTGGGGGGGTGGGGGGGTGGGGGGGGGGGGATCTTGTGTTTCATCCACAGGAAATCCACTCCTCTCCAAAACAACAACAAAGGAACATATCCCTGATTGGCTTTCTCCTTCTGCTAAACTCAGTGCAGCTGAGGGCATTGAAGACATTGAAAAAGACTTCTGGTCAAAACATTTGTCATTGAATTTATTAAGTTTCTTTTAGTGTTTCTATCTATGGTCTGTATGGATTCATGGAAAGACTGACAGACAAAAAAAAAGTTAGCTGGATGGATACAAATAAAGCGGACATGGGAGATTTTGAATGATACAGTGCACTGCAGGCAGTATAACTTTGTAATGCTGTTCTTTTATTACAGAGCAGATACAGACACCCAGTGATTGTTATCAAAACACTACTTACAGGCTTCTATAATAGTCAAGGCCAATACAATAGTTATTTGAAGAAAAAGTATGACCAAGAGGAGGGCATTTGGTCAGTGTTTGTCTGGTAGCTGATTGATCTCAAAGTTATTTGTGTCTTAAAAGATTGAAATGATTCACCATCAACAACATGGCTAGCTAAACCATTCCAAAGCCTCAACACTCTGTGACAAGAAGTATCTCCCACCCTTTCTGTTCTAAGTTTGTCTCCACTTAATTGCCAACTATGTCTGGTTTCTGCTGGTTAGGGTAAACTTTGTCAACTCCTTTTAAGGTTGTATTACTTCAAACAAGTCGTCCTAAATTCTTCTTCTTTCCACCAGCGGGTGCACAGCACCCCTGTACTTTCAGCCAGGGGGTGCTGCTGTACCCCCAGCACCCCTGATCTCACTAGGAGTTACTGAAATTTTTAGCAGTGATCCTGACTGACCAAGTTAAAGATAGTCGATCAGCAGAAATACTGCCTTGTATGTAAGTTAGTAAGATATGTTAAATGACATAGAATGTATTTTTAAAAAGTAAAAAAAAAAAGTATATAAAAAAAAAAGTATAAGTACAATAATGCCATTAAAAAATGCACTTCTGTACTACTGTAGGTAACATTAAATAAAATACTAGTTAAATGAGCAGCACTGTGACAAATGCTACTGTATGACCGTACGTTTTCCTCAATCAAATTTATGTCTTCAATCAAAGACGTTGAGAAAGAAGTCGGAATGTTTATCGTTTAAGTTTCTTCTACTAATTACAAACTTAACATTATTGAGTTTTTTGTAGCAATGAGTGAATAAAACAGCATGGATAGAAACCACTATGGTTTTTATTAAGTGCTAAAATATAGATGTAAACGAATCAACAGAGTTCAAAGTGAAACCCATGCTCAGAAGAAGTCAGGAGTTCTGTGTTGAGAACATTATAAAACCTTGTTTACACGGTGCAATAAATTACAGGCAACATTGTTTTCAAACACAACAAAATTTGCTGTGTGTCTTTTTACTCTTCCAGACATAGCTTGTTGTGACTGTTTTGCGTTTCACACTAAAGTACAGCTGTGCTTTCATTTTGGTTTAACTGGTCAGTAATTCTGTGGCCAGGACCTTGATTTGTTCTAACCCTCCTGGCACGTTACACCTGTGCTATTTGGCTTCTACAGGCTGCCTGTGGCTTTTAGAAATGTATCTGTGCAGCAAGTCACAGCTGCAGTCTTGAACTAGGGATCTCATAATGTGAATGCCAAAGCTAGGATTCAACCAAGCAGGCTAAGGAGGGTCTCCCTCAGTCAAGCCAGTAGGAGTTCTATATATTAACCTGTTTGTTAAATTTTTCTTGAGTCAGTTGCATAGCATGTCTATTTAAGTGAAATACAGTGTGGTGATCTGGGTAGGGGTTGCACTGAACAGTCGATTGGTTGACTGGTCGATTCGAAAAGCGACAGTCGACTGCAGAAACTAACATTTCAAAACAGCAACAGCAACTTGGTAATACTTTTCTGAGTTTAAAGTGTATGCTAGGAACGACCTTGTTGTTAATGTCAATATTTGAATTGTATTCAACTGTTTAAAACAGAATTACATATACATTACATTTTAGAACACTGATTAATAGTTAAAAAACCAAGCAGTTTTAAATTATATAAACAAACTGTGCTGTTGCATTATTTTCATTGTGTTTGTGTAACCTGCTAGCAGTTCCAATGCAGTATGGGACAGCCCCTGGAGCACCTGTGTGTTGAGGCATTTCTCAGGGGGGCTTTTTGTGCCACAGGTGGCTAAAACAGATCTGACGTTTGTTATTACACCTACATCATGTTAGTTCCTGATGTAACCCCTACAAAACAGAAATAATGAAACTGTGTTTATCAAATAACACTAAAAACAAGAGAGAAAAATATTGGCATTGTGTTCACTCTTATCTGAGCAATTAACTGTCATAACTCTTATAAAAATAATTCACTGCAATATTCAATAGTAAATAATACAATGCACAGTATATAATAGTTTACACAGTTCTTAGTACTACAATGTGGTTATAGTATTTGGCAGTTTTTGGTATTTTCTGAGCTCTCTATACCAGAGCTGCCGATAGGCCCCTTCCTGAGATGACGACCTCGTTCTCGCCTACCTAAGGGTTAAAACTGTCATACTGAGGAAGCCATTTCTCTTTTTGCATCGAACCCGTGAGGGCGACCGATGCGACCTTGCGGTTGATGGTCGTCTATTCTTTCAGGGAACCAGGGTTACGGTAAGTAACCTAACATTCCCTTTCAATTCGAAGACAACCACCATCAACATTAGGTATTAGATAATGTATACCAGAGCCGTCGCGAGACTCCAGTTCCACAGATTGATTCATGTGGAAGGCTGTCATCACCTTGGGGAGGAAAGCAGAGTTTGTACGCAATGACACCCTGCTGCCATCGTCCCAAATACGCATGCAGGAGCTGTGCACCGACAGCGTCTGCAGCTCACTGACCCACTTTGCGGAGGTGATAGCCAAGAGGAAGGTTGTCTTCATAGACAGATGCTTCAACTCTATGGAGTGTATAGCTCAAATGGAGCCTTTGTGAGAACCTCCAGTACAACATCAAGGCTCCACTCAGGGAGAACGACCCTCCTAGGAGGGCGTAACGCCCAGTGCACTTGAGAAATCAGGTCTCCAAAAAATGCGCACACGGAGATACCGAATCTATGGGGGCATGGCACGCAGAGATAGCTGCTAAATACACCTTCAATGTGAAAGGTGACCTAACAGCATCAAGCAGTTCTTGCACAAATGCAAGATAACCGGCATTGGGCAAGAAACTGGGTTAAGACTTCTACTCTGAAACCAATTCTGAAAATACTTACTTATATGCATACAGCGACCTAGTGGAATCTGCCCTAGCCATCTGCAGAGTACCCACAACCATGTCTGATAGCCCTAGGGCTGGCCAGTGGTCCAGTGCCTCCCGCCTGACTGAGGAGATCCAGGTGAAGCAGGATGTCCCAGGGCTGGCCTTGTATGAGCTGGTATAGGGTCAAGAACCAGATTCTCCTGGCCCATCATGGGGCCACTAGTAGAACTGTCGCTTTCTTTAACCAGACCTTCTCAATGGCCAGGAGGAACGGGACTGGTGGGAACACGTAAAGGAGCATGCTGGGCCACTCATAGGCTAGGGCGTCGACGCCTATACCACAGGATGCAATGTGTCATCTCTGCCGAGGTGAAGAGATCGACCTGTGCCTCCCCAAACCGTTCCCAAATGCGCTCCACCACCTGGAGATGGAGTCGCCACTCTGATGGATGCTCTCGCTCTCTCGACAAGAGCTCCACTGCCCAGTTCACCATTCCAGGAAGAGTCGTCCATAGGGACAGCAGCTTTCCTTCTGACCAAATCATTGTAAGTCCACGGTGGTGAACCAGTTGCCCGGCCGGACTGACTACAGAATGTGACGTGAGTCTTTCCTTGTTGAGGAATATTAGGTCTAAGATGGGGCGAAAACCAGCATCCTTCTCTGGTAGAAAATATCTCAAGTAGAACCACTCTTTGCAGGAGGTGGGGTCTATGAGACGAATTGCTCACTTGCAGAGCAAGGCAGCCACTTACTCTTTGTTACCAAGACCTGAAGAGGGTCTGACACAGATGTGTGCATGACTCTAGGGAAGCAGGGAAGTCCCAAACAGAAATGCAGCACGTAACCATTTTGCACGGTAGTGAGCACCCAGGTGTCTGAAGTGCAAACGTGCCAATATTGCAGCTGTTGTGTGGTGAAAAGGTGGGTCTGGGGATGCAAGCCTTCAGGACCTCTGCTGGGGCTGCTAAGGTTGGGGCAGAGCACTCCAAGGCAACTGCCTCGGGTGACGGCCCTGGACTTGTCTCCTGGAACGCTGCTGCGTGGAAGCACCGCGGCCTGCGTTCCTCGTGCTCTGTAGAAGAGCTTGGTTTCCCATTGCCACTATGACCTGTAGGCAATGCCTCAGGTCACCCAGTGAGGCCATGGTCACAGGGACCATCCTTGTGACGGTATGCACCCGTGACCTACCCCACACCAGAGCATGGGGAGGGAGCAGTGTGGCCACCTGACAAGCCCAGATTCTCTGCGCCATCCAATGAATCAAGTCGCTGACGCCAGTCAATCCCAAGAGGCGCGTACCTCCTCCATAAAATCAGGGAATAGTGGGAATGGCTGTGCTGTGGGAGCTACTGCCTGCATCCGAAACACAGACCGGCGTGACTTTGCCGGTATCGTCCAGGGGATCTGCACAAAATGCTGGGCAATGGAACGCTCGTCATGGTTGTCGAGTGTGCCAATTTGGCCTGTGTGTACCGGAGTGCTGTGCTCACCGAGTGCACTGAGCAGTGTACGCCTTAAGCACAGCAAGCACCGGTGCACTATGCACACTGGGTGCACCAAGTTCTGTGCTCACCATGTGTACTGAGCACCGTGCACACCAAGTGGAGCTAGCGCTGCGTGCGCCAAGCAGCGGGTACTGTACTCACTCGGGTGCTATCATACCAAGTGCACTAAGCACCGAGCACACTGGGTGCACCAAGCATTGTGTGCAAGAGGTGCCATGCACTGAGTACCGTGTACACCGGATCCACCGAGGTGCTATGCAACGAAAGTGCTCTCGGCTAACTCAAATGTATCTCAGAGTCAACGATTTCTCCACAGTCTGCATGCAATTGTGTTGTTCATTTTTTGCCAGTGAGCAAAAGGAAGAGATCTACTAATTTGCATCAACAGAGAACTCTTCCTCACACACACAGCACATAGTCTGAAATGACCTGCGGCAATGTTGCCCCGCCCCTGTGTGTATTTCGGTGTTGTATGTTACGTGTTGTGTGTTAATGTTGGTGTATAGTCATTGGTACACGGGATATAATATGGGTTATGCGCACAAGTGTTTAAAATGTATATTTGTATTTAGGCATGAGGATTGCACAGCACTTCACGTGCAGGTAAAATGTAATAATATGTGAGCACGGGAATTGCACTTTTATTAATTCACGTACAGTTGTACCGAAACTCCAATTGATTGATTGATTAGCAATCGAGTCTCAGTACAGTTGTATAAAAGAAGCATGTTTCCACTCACTCGAGGTTGTGTGTTTGGTGAGTGGAGAACAGGTGTGGAGAGGAGATAATTATTATTATAATAATAATAATAATAATAATAATAATAATAATAATAATAATAATAATAATAATAACAGTTATAGTTATAGAAATACCATCTCACCGTGTTTGTCTGTGTAGTCCGTTTTGTTTGTATATTTATTTTGGCTAAAGTGCCGACTCCTGTGTTTTGTTTGTCTTGCAACCTTTTATTTTCTGCTCTGTTTAATTATTAAACGCTGAACGAAAACAATTGCTCAGCTTCACCAAACTCCACCTCTCTGTTTATTCTGTGTTGGTTCCTGTTTCTGGTCTGACATCACCCACTGCAGCCGTTTTTGTGACATGAGCCATCATCTGTTGCCTGGAAATCTGGCTGAAGGGCTGTGGCTTGGCCAGGGAAGCGGCTGGGCTGCAGTGGAGAGAGGAACAGCATGGGCCAGCAGCTGTGGAGCAAGCAGCAACTTTGAATTTAATCCAGAGGCTTAGCTACAATACAAGAAAAAAGTGGGAAAACAAGGATTGAGCCAAAACACATTGCATCTCATCCTGTAGGAAAATTCACTTGTTCTAAAAGCCATAAGAAGCGGTAACAATTGAATAGGACGAGAGCTGGTGTAGCTATTACACTAGCTTTTGACCTGGGTTTAAATAAACTAATACAGTTACACCATTTAGACCACTGGTGGCGCTGTGTGCTATGCAAAAATCTATATTAAAATAAATATCTGCCAAGAATACAAGTTTTTAACACTCTGATGATTTAAACTCTGGACAAAATGAAACTACAACCATTATGAGAAATGTTTTTGTCTTTAATTGTATACTGGGTCATTCCATACCAAACAGTCTCAGATTCTTTTAGATTTTGCATATGAAAGTACCTGGTGTGTTTTAGGAAGAATCCCAAAATGTTAGCTGTCAACTTATAGCCAATAATGGGGGGTGGGTTGTGCCCATGACAGATAAGCACTGAAAAGGGGTTATTTTTGAGAGGTCAGATTGTTCAAAGTATTCTTGACATCTTGATACTCCATGCAAACACAGAACTGCTACATAGCCCATTGGAGACTATGGATGATAATGGAGCCAAAAGTACTTGCAATGACATCAATAAAAAGAGAGAGATGGGGGAGAAATGTAATATGTAATAAAAGCCACTGTTTTGGAACATACACAGGAGGACAGCCTCACACGGAAGCACTTTCAAAATAAAAGTCTAAACCCATGTCTGCACAGTCCAGACAGTTAGGTGCCGCTACATCACTCCTTAACTATGCTGTTGGACACGGAACAGCACGAACACTAAGCACAACAAAAGAGAAGATTAGCATGAGAACAGGCCTGGTGGAGCGTGGCTGTGTGTTGGACAGGCCACCAGCCTGGCAGAAGCAGAGCCAGTGTGTGCTGCACAGCTGCTTTGCCTTATAGTCATGCTATGTGTCCAGGGACTGATTTGTTTCCTGTCTAATACGGGAATTCAGCTTTTTCTGCTTATATCCAGACAAGTAGGCTTGTTTTTAGATACTTAGAGAAAAAACCTCATAGTAAAAATGTGGTAATGAACATAGTAAACTGAAAATTGACTGCGGTATCCATGTATGACGGATCCTCGGCGATTCAGCCCAGAACCTGTCTCGGAGGGAAGCTTCCAAAATCCCCTCGTAATTTACACTGGAGGCTACAGTATGCTGAGACCTGCTGAGGCCTCTAGACTAGTGAATTAATCTGCTTTGCCTCCCACAACCCTTCATCATAATGCTTCACTTGGTCTGTCCCTCATTGTGTGCTATTTGATCTGACCTATCATATTCTGTTGATAATAAGTATTTTACCACCACACCCAGCCATGAGAGTGCCCACACCCTACAGGTAAACACAGAATAGACCCAAAGTAAACAACCTGATGACATGATAGTTCAGTGATTGGTGTCTGAAGCAGAGCAGGGTTATGCTGTGGCACTACAAGGCAATGGTTATATACTATAGTAGCAATATTGAGACATACCAAAATAGCCAGCGTACATACTGAGGCCTTATATGCAAGACAAATATTCTCACTCAGACCTGTGCTTTACTGTACTGATTCATCGTTCAATATAACGGTTAGGTGAACTGCATGTCGAATGTAAATGGCATTTTATTTTATTTTGTCAGGAAGGCGCTTGAGATTAAAAAAAATATTTTACAAGTTAGACCTGGCCAAGAAGTCAGCAAATAAACCTAAAATCGCAAGCAGTCAGTTAAAATAGTACATAAAAATTGTTATGTGCAAGTTCACATAAAAAACATTAAAACAGTACAGTATGTAAAATCGTAACAGCTTACTGTTACATAATTATCTATGATGTGCTTAAAACTGTGAAACAATATCAAGGTACTGAGTCTAAGCTCTTTCTGAAGACCAGGGAGAAAAGTAGCTAAAAGCTTTTTTTTTTTTTTTTTTTTTACCAATTAATTAAAATGACAGAGACCTGAGTACTAATTGTTAACAAATCATTAAGACAAGACGGTAGTTTACCCAGAATGACTAAAGACTAGCTGGACTACGCTAGTAGCGTGCTACCATTGCAGGACTGTGTGCATTGTGTTGCTGGTAATGTGGTCTAGTAATGGTTCTGCTAGGATTTCCCTAGGGTGCTATTGCAATGTTATCTCAATTTAATGGTATTTTTCATGTTTACTGACTGTATTTTAACTGGTGGCCATATTGATGGTGTAAAACTGTGTTACTTCTGTATGTGTGGCAAAGTCCACTATAACACACTTGATTACACTTGATTGTAATAAATATGAAGTGCTAGAATATGTGAATGGTAAATGCAGTATTGCTGTGGATTTGCTGGAATGATGCTGGTGCAGCCTGTGAGAGGCGGGGTAGTGCGAGCTGCGATGGACCATCTGCTTGTTGGTTTCCTTCCTGGTAAGGCTGCAGATTTAGGGTTGCTAACCTTTCAGGGCTAGTTTGGACAGTCCTGGAATGTGTCATTCTCCCAGTGTCCAGAGTTAATGAATGTGGAGTTTCAGGTGAGGAATTTGATCAATATTTTGTATCACTTGACAAATTATAATTAATATTGCTATTAATTATAATTAATATAGATTTTTTTAAGACTCAATTTTAATTTGTAATTGTTTATTTAATATTAATGCCAATTGTTGTTTTTTTCTTATATACATAATTTTTTTTTACATAAAAAATAACACACTGTGTAACAATATATATATATATATATATATATATATATATATATATATATATATATATATATATATATATATATATATATATTTTTTGTTCCTGGGTAGTAAGTGTTATTTCCTAATTGCTTATGCCTCAAAAGTATAGAAAATGGCTATTATTCCCCACAAACTTTGCTTTTGTGACCAGGACAGTGATATTTCAAAATATCACTATTTCCAATGGGAAAACGTGCAAATGTGTGTCTTTTCGTTCACATAAAGTCAGAAAAAAACAACATATGAATCCAAATTAACATGTATTTATACTAAAGTAATACAAAAATGACTACAAAAGATTTGTAAGTGAGTAGTTTTTTGAGATATACATGTTAATTTGGATTCATGTTGTTTTTTTCTGACTTTATGTGAACGAAAAGACACACATTTGCCAGTTTTCCCATTGGAAATAGTGATATTTTGAAATATCACTGTCCTGGTCACAAAAGCAAAGTTTGTGGGGAATAATAGCCATTTTCTATACTTTTGAGGCATAAGCAATTAGGAAATAACACTTACTACCCAGGAACAAAAATTGTGTTACATAGTGTAATCCGTTACCACATTTCATTACTTGTCTGAAAAAGGAACCATCATAAGTTACTGAAAATGTAATCAGATTACAGTAATGCGTTACTCCCCAGCTCTCCACATTCATGAAAATGTGCACATTAGGACATTCTAGTTGTCCCAGGCATTCATAATTTAAGTGACCTACTTTGACACAAGTTCTACAATTTTGTATGGTATACACACTTGCACAGTGTTCTTATATAATAGACGGGATGTGAACTCTATATTGACATACCTTGTTTTAACTGTTAAACTTGTTTGTCCTTCTCTGTGGCCTAGTCTTGTAAACATCTGGTGTTAATCTGTGCCTGAGGTAGGCGTACATATCAGAAATTCCAGATTATGTTATACAACACTGCATCTTGGCTCCACAAGACACTTTCCTTCAACTCGAAAAGGCTGTTGCCTCACTCAACCCCAGCCTGGATCCAAAAAGAAAAGAGCTTGCGGATGCCTTTCTGCTATTTTTACAAGGCCTTCTATAGCAGGATCTTACAATCAAATTGGCTTTTACAGTTAACGTATTTTTATGGGAATGGTGAGGTTTTCTTCACCTGTACTATGGTAAATGACTTTCAAAGCTTGTCAACGAATGTCAGGTAAATTTCTGTTTAGGTTCTAAAACTAAAAAAACTAATAATTTAATGCATTTATGTAAACATCAGAAATTACCAGGACATTAACCAAGGTTAAAATACAACATGCACTGGCAAATGATTATTCTCATAGCTCTTTTAAAGTAATTGGAGCTAATGAAATAATATCATTAATCAGGCATGTTTTCACTTCCATTAGCTAAATAGGTCTCAAATGTGCAGTTGTGAAAGAAACACATGTTAAAGCACATGCGTATTTTACTTTGAAAAACATCTGGTGCTGCAGGAGGTTAATGGAAGCTCTTGGTTTCTATGCCTAGTTCTTGAATTATATGTTTGCACTTCCTGGGTCATTTCACTTGGGTCAAAACATGTTACTGGCTGAAAGCATATCCGTAAATAGGGGAAGTAACTGGCTGGTTATTAGCTGGAATAAAACACTCAAAAGGGGTGGAGACAATTTTGCCATCCTGGTCACATGACCAGGGAACTGCAACCCTAAATGAGACTTGCAAAAATAGGTGTATTTAACTTAGAGCAGGACCAGATATTGCGCTTTAAAATAAAAAATACAAGTTTACTATAATGTGTTTCTTTCAAAATTGACTGTAGCATAGGCAATGCAATTTCAAATGAAAAATGTTCTGTATAGTGAACACAAGGACAGAGGAGGATAGCAAAGATATATTTTCATTTTAAACATCTGGTACAAGTAATCCTAGATTTAAGAAATCTGTTTGCAGATCATGCTTTCAGATAGTGTTGCACTTCAATGTCATTTAACCTGACGAGTACAATTTTGCTGTAATTTCCATCTTTCCTGTAATTAACCAAGCAGACTGAGAAGACCGCTATATAGGCTACACTTATAGTAAGTCATTCCCAACGTTCTTTCCCAAAATTTACCAAAACCAACTTTAGATACTTTTAAATAACTTGAGTTAATAATATTATAATTAAGTCAATGTTTATACCAGAATAACCCCTGTAAGATAATAAGACTGTGCACGCCACCTGCAGTTAATAAACTATTTTCTCTGTCTATATAAATGTAGAGTAGGTGAGGCTCACAGAGTTTCAAGGTCAGAGCTGCTCAAACCCAGCAACGCAGGACTCTCCAGACAAACTCAAAGCAGAACACAGAAAACTAGTGTTGGAGCAACCGAACCCAGGACCCCACAGAACTATTGTGAATACCATGGAATACTAAGGGAAGTGTAAAAAAAGGGTTTGCAAAGCATTTAAAGCTACTTGCTTGTTCTCGAATGATGAAAGCTCCTCACTACAAACAGTGGCTGTATTAAACACTTAAAACAATAACGCTATTAGGTGATGGCTATACCACCTCTGACCATTAGTGGTTGTCTTGTTGTCCACCGGTGCCCCTAAATTGTTCTGGCTCTGTGGTGAAGGGTTTTTAACAGAAGTGCAAAGTGTTAAAGTGAATGTAAAAGCATTTTCACAGCAGCTGTGTTCTACCTTTTAAAAGACCCTTTTGGTTACAGAATGCCAGGAGTCATATGTACAAGCAATTCAACTTCAGCTGTGTTTAAACGCATACTGAGTTGACAGTAATAGCTAAGATGTGTCACTGCCTAGTGAATGAGGATTCTTTCGTAATGAGTTTGTTTCGCAGTTTTGTGAAAGGCTCAAATTAGCCTTATTTTTTGGCAGTGGCTGCTAAAAATCTCAAGTGTTTTGTCATACCAGCTACTGACATTAAACTCCTCCATCCAAATAGCCTGTGTTTAAGTAGAGCTGATTTTTAAAAGCAGGTGACATCACCTGTACCAATTTATTGAGAGCACAACAGAAACTCAGTATATCACAGTTGATGTCATGGATGTAATGCGAATCACTGCAGATGTGTGCTCTGATTGGCTAAAAGGTCCTTAGCAGTCTGTAGTTCTTGTTAATAACCACATAATCAGTATATTAGTACTATACGGTCATAGTTGTCAGATCATCCTTTAAAGCCAGCGTGCCTAGCCATGTTTTAAATACAATGCTACAGAAAATTTAATTATTTTCTTTGAAGGCAATTTGTCAACGAGCAAATTACATTAACATTTTGCAGACGTTTTTCAAGCCAGCTGTGGGCCAAAGCAAGCCTGTCACACATCCTTACAAAAATCAACAGTGAAAATCTAAATAATAAAATCTAGCAGACATTTTTTATATATTAACGCCACCAAACAGTGTTAGCTGGTTAAGAAAACACCTCAGACAAGAAGAATGTTCCCCCACCACAAGGGTAATTTCCAAATCAGAGCTTGCAGTGTGACAATAAGGGTGATGACCAGGACTGCTCAACTATGAACAGTACAGAAGAAGAAAGAAAAAAACAAAAAAAACAGCAGTTTAATGAAAATTAGATACATGTTTTTTAAGACCTAGCTGGCTAAATGGTACTGTATTTTAAAATGACTGACTTACAGAATTTGGAATAGTGTTCTCAAGAGACATGTAAAAATGTAATTGTGATGTACAGACACCTCCATATCACAATCTGATACTCCCAATATCTGATGCTAAATAGTGTTGTTTCATCACGATTTAATTAGCAGTTTTGATCCATGAAAAAAAAATGTAAGTCACATACAGATGAAAAAAATATCTCCCAGAATCTTATACTCTCAATACCTCTAAAATAATGTTAACACCACATTTAATCACAATTCAATAAGCCAAATGTATGTATAAATGTAAAGTATGACATAGGTCTGCCGCCAGAGGTTAACACTACTTGCTTCATCAGTGAGACCATTTGTGTATTTGTCAGAACTCACCCCATTACAAATCTAACTCTTCTTCTACTTTCATCATGTTTTATTAAGACTTTCAAAGATTCCCACAGCTTCATAACAGAACATTTCACGCTACAGCTGAAAAACAAATTTAAGACACATTGTTGCTTTTTCTTTTAATACCAGTACAATATATATATATATATATATATATATATATATATATATATATATATATATATATATATATATATATTGCTTACAAAACTGAAAAGTCAGTTTTGGCAGCACCTTCAACATTATCATACTTCTTCAAACTAGCCATCTATCTATCGTACACATACAAGTGATAGACAAAAACAGAAACACTGTCATTAAGGTGTAGGGCTCCCATTAGCGGCCAGGAGAGAACCATGAAGTGACAGCTATTAACCCAGATTGGTGGTTTTTGCCCATTTTTACTGAAACTGGGAGATGCAGCTTTCATGTATTACAGAATACATGTGTGTGCTATAGATGGCAGGTGTTTCTAACATTTTGTCCAGCCCAAGTATCTATATGGTAAGTCAGAAGCCATGCACCATGGGAAATTCATGTCAGTGCCAGAAATTGAACTGAGAGCCATTCGGATGCTGGCACACACCAATGCCTTTACCTTACCCCACTGATCAAGGACACTGCCAGAGTATTCTTTACACTTGTATGTTTGCCTGCAGAATTGCCTGTGATGCATGCCTTTTGAAAGGACTTGAACCCTTTTCCTTCACTGACTGAGCAGATTTCCCCTGACATTTGTTTCACTTCCAATTCCTCTCTTCTTTCCCATTGACAAATGTATTCTGTTATTAAGGAATGTCTCTTTTTCCCTGCTTCCTGCAATTAAGAGATCAGGAAACATTTAATGGATGATGCGTGACAGTCCGCAGTTTGAGATTACCAGTAATCTTCATACCAGTCATCCCAAACCCCATGCGTATACATTATAGTCACTGTCCCGTTGTGCTGTGTGGAATGAAACATCTCATAGCTGTATCAAATAAACAGCATATATACATGACAGGACCTTAGATTTGCTGTTGGAAGTTATGACAGAATATATGGACGAGTCCCTTTAATGGCATCACAGACCTGCAGAAATGTAGGTCTATATACTGTAAGGACAACACATGATGAGTTAAAAAAGCTATATCTTAGGACCTGCTTGTCTACATTTGATTTTAGATGACATGCTATACTGTATGCTGTAGATGTGGCCTACGGTGGCCTGTAATGTACGGCTTACAATTATGCTTGTTAACGTGGATGCTTAAACCCCAAAACAACTCCTATCATTCCTCCACTGGAAAGCTATTTTTGTTAATAACATGCAGGGAACTCAATGAACCAGCAATTCTATTAAAAGCTTGTTCACAGTACTGACATACTATCTGCAGGTAGTTGGAATATCAAACTGATGATCACACCCTCTCTCCATACAACAGGCTACCTATCTGAGTGAAAAGCTTAAAGGTAGCTATGTCACTCTAGAGGGGGGGGGGTCTTGTGTTTTAATGTATATGTTTGTGTTAAGGTGCTTTAACCTGAGTTCAGAAAATGCTCTTCAGTTCTAGGATAGTTATAGACATATGTGACAGAAGCTTGATCAGCTTATCTATAGAAATGGAAGTCATCTGCATCTAGTGAACAGCACGTTTACATCAGGATTCCTTTTTTATCACTGGAAATTCACACCTGTGCACTACATGGTGCTGCCATTATATAGGTACTTTAGCTGAAAGTGCCTACGTTACATGTGTACGTGTGTCCGAACTGAAGAGCAGCACCTTAACACAGACTATATCATACAAAACGGAATTAGTGGGACAGTAAATCAACTAAGAATAAATGTCATTTGAATTGCCTTACTATGTAATTATTCAATAAAGGTGTGCTGTGGTAAGGATTGTGATATAGTCTTGCTGCTTTAAGCAGAGAGTGTTAAATTTGAAGGATGAGGTAATAAACTTTGGCATGGGAAGTAAAGAAAACAGGAAGATCTGGTAAATATTAACAGTGGTATCTAAAAGTCCCTAATAGTATGACTTTGTAGTAGCCTTTTATCGGTAGATTTCACCAGTGTAAACACCTGTTACATCATAACGTGTGTGACAATGTACGATAATATATATATATATATATATATATATATATATATATATATATATATATATATATATATATATATATAGTATAAGCAGTTGGTCCACTGTAGTTTGTAATAGCAAACTTGTAAAATAACACAGCAGCTAAGACCAATTTATCAAAGCCTTTTATTCTGCAAACACAACTGCAACCCTTATGAAATCTAATATATCTCAATTACAATTGAAATAGCTGTAAAATATTTACCTAAATATATTGTTTTGGTCACATTGATATATTTTAAACAAACTATGGCCTAAATATATCACAAATGTGTAATAGGAATATATTCCATAATATTTCTCATTATAACCATATGTTATATATATATATATATATATATATATATATATATATATATATATATATATATATATATATGTGTGTGTGTGTGTGTGTGTGTGTGTGTGTGTGTGTGTGTATGTATGTATGTTTCATGTGGGAAGCTTTGTAGCATTACTGGTGTAGTAAAGAGCTTTGATAAATAGTGACTAGTTTGACATCTTCAAACAGAAAGGTACAGGAATTAATCCACATTTGATTTAAGAAGCAGATATGTGTTATTTTAATATTCCCTTTTCAGAGAACTAGTCTTTTTTTTATCAAAACCTGAGGGTTTTTTTCTTTTTTGTTGGAAAAGATTTTATGAATGTATTATATCTGAAACCATTTGTTTATCAAACAGCTAAGAAATAAAGTTGCTAAAATATTTTGTTGCATTTTGCTGCTTTAAAAAAAAAAAAAGATAACTAGTTCAATTTCACATACAATAGCAGCGCCACCATTCAAAGACTGAATCCCATCCTCAAGGGAAGAAATTTCAGTCATAATATTTTTTTCACATACAGTGAAAGTGTCTTTCAAAATGTACCGTAGGACTACTATCACAATATTTTGGACACATCAACTCTGTAGTAGTAATGCAATATTGAAAAATACAAAGGGGTCTTTTCAATTGATCTAAACAGCAGGGTATCTAAATAGCCCAATGTTTAAATATTTAAAATACTGTAGGTATAAAGAGGCTCGTACAGTTTTCAGGTCTTTAACAAATTCCTTCCTTTTAAATATTTAAAAGGTTTTACAAGATTTTTTTTTTTTTTTTTTAACTCTCAATGGAATCAAAATGAGGTTCAAATGTTCTTTGATGGTTTTAACACATGCATGGAAATCAAGTTTGCAACAGTGTTAAAATGCCCATACTAATTTTGCACTACAGTACTAGTGTTTTGTAATGAGTTAACTGTGTCCAAATATAACTGCTTATTGTAACTTATTTCAATAAGAAGAAGTATATTTTTGAAAGAGTGCGTATACAACCCTCAGGTTAAGAATAAAAGAAGCCCCTAAATATCCCTGGACAGGAGTAGTTTTTACATGAGAAGGTACTGGAATTCTGCATCCTGATTGGAAGTGTGGTTGATTAGCATTTAATCAAAATTGTTTTCAGCTGTGTCCTTCAAAACCTTATTCTATTGTGGTGCTTGCTAGCACCCTGAATACCCAAGAAGGTGATATCACATAGGCACTGTTAACTTCTAGCGAAGGTGCTTCAGTTAAAGACATTTTGGTATGGTAAAGCAACTCACACCTGACCCACTGCAGTCACCCAGTCCTGAAGGCTGTCAAGCCAGGGTAGAGAGTTGAGAGGGATAGAGGGCAATGGGCAGCAGGTTGGATTCATGTCATTTGAAAGGTGGCAGGGTCCTCCACACACCATGTCGTGGGATGGTGGCAGATTATGAACGCCCAGGGTTACTCCTGAAACAGAACTTCTCACTAGATCATCCACACTTCCTCTTGAAAGAGTTTTACAAAGGCGGCCCTATTTACATTATTTATGCAGCACTCATTTCACGTGTCAGAGGATTAGATGGCCACTTGCTTTCAAAAGAAACAATGAAAGATGGACGTCAATCATTGTGGAATTCTGAAAGACTTTAATCCATTGCAGCTAGGAATAGAATACACTTTAAAACATCCAAAATCTAAGTAACCCCACTGGTAAAACCCTCACAGAGAAGAAATCGCTGGCGTTATTTACAGGCGATTATCTGGAGTGCACTAACCAGCAGTGGATCCCTTTTGAACTAGTAGTTTTGGGGGTCCAAGTGGGGTTCAACCTTCAGAACTGAAGATGAATACTAGAGGCTGTCCACAGAGTGCGTGAACCTGGGTCTAACAGGCAGAATTCAACAGCAGCTCATCACAGCTCAGCTCCAAACCCAGCACAGGACCAGTGGAATTGATCTCCAATTTGTGGGAATGGTGACCTTTGTCAACTCCTACACAGGTTCCTGGCTTTAAAGAGAGAGAAAGAGACACGCAGGACAGAGAGAGCAGAGACTAGAGGAAGGGGAGCGGGAACTAGCACAAGGTTAAATGTTGTCGTACATGCTGAGGGTGCTCTCCAGCTGCTTCCCAATGCGCTGGTAGAACAGGATCTGTTGTTTCAGGTAGGCCTGCATCATCTCCTTGAAGTCAACAGCGCGCCGCTCGTGGAAGTGGTTCATCTCGGCCTGCAGGGCGAAGCCCACCACCCGGCAGCGCTTCTTCACCCCGTCGGCCTCCCCCTGGTCCATCTTCCCCTCGTCACTCATGCGCTGGCTCTCCTTCACCTTCGCAAAGGCGCCTGAGGGAGAAACAAGAAGGGGATGCTTTCAGTGGTGTTCTGTGAATCAATGGTAGCATAAAGGCAGCTACCAGGATAAGAGTAGACAATCCGTATTTTATTTTTACACTTTTGGTTTCAAAATTAACTACATTTTAATTTTAAAATGAGCAATAACCAAGGCTTAAACATCTTAGAAACATTATCACTGGCTCACTTTGTTTTAGTTCTATTTCGTTTGTTTTTTTGAGGACATGACAGGCTTTAAACGGATATACAATTATTACAGTAACCTGGCCCCTGGACCTCAAAAGAAAAAAAAGATAATGAACACACACTGTCAACATCCAGCTCTGTACGCACAGGATGCCATCTCCGCAGTGAAGTCAACTCTAAGCGTGCGCTGTGAAACTGAAACGAAAATCATTTTACGTTGCAACAAAGCTCAAATCTATATTAACAGTTTGAAACAAAGGTGTAACGCGGGCACATCTCTGTAGTGAATATGGCTTGTCAAAAAGCACTCTGTTTTTTTGGTTTCTTCAGCAACCTTGCAGTAAAGAAAAATTAATTTAAGAAAACAACACCAACAAAACTGAACTTTGCATGTCGGGTTGATTTGGAATAAAAGATCAGTTTAGGATTCTTGCATGTTGGATTAAGATTTGGTGCAGTTTGAAATGATTCATGTCAGATTGGTTTTTAGATAAACCAAAGGCAGAATACTGCATACATGACTTGCTACTACTACTTTTATTCCCAATCTCATCTTGTTAACTTACTCCAACAGTTTATCGCTCATTCTGATTGTCCTTTCACCATAACAACCCCCCTTTTTAATATAGTTTACCATACCTATAAGCGCTTTACAATGCTTACCTATTAACTTGCTTTCACTACTTTATTACATGACTATCTATTAAAATGAGGAAAGTTGAATTGCAACCATTTGTGCCAAATTATGAATGCACTTGATTTACATGTGGGTTAGTAGCTCCTACTGGGTTCATTCAAAGACCATTCTGTACACAAGTACCAATTGTCTCGACAAACAGTTATCTCAAACTGTGATTTGCATCAGGAGACAGCTCTGAGTGGGTGTGAACAGGCACTGGAGACCCAGGACTGGTATGTGGCCTCATTTGCGTATCTATGCAAAGTGCTAGCAGAGAACTAGGCGTGGGCACAGTTGACTCCTTCAGTACTGAGATTATTTACCCAGTCATGTTGTTGAAAGCTAAATCATTGGTAACCTTTAAGAACCGACTTGACAAAGTTTTAGTTTTGAGCTTTTAGGAACTAGATGAGCACTGATGGGCAGAACAGCATCCTCTGTTTGTACATTCTTATCTTCTTGTATGTACAAAAAGACCAAAATGAATTATATACAGGGTAATAAGAAAAACTTTTTTTTTTGCCAAAGTTTAGTTCAAGTAAGGGAGTCCCAAGAAACAGGATCACCTTTACGAAAGCCTTTTTTATGTTAAAGTCAAAACAAGCAGATACAAATCCAAAAACAATTAATTGTGGCACACTTCGGACTGACAATGGTACAAATTGCAATGATCTAGATACCTTGATCAATAGCTCATCAAATCTCTTCCTGTGAAAAAGACAGAAAAAACAAGATGTTTTCAAACCCTGATAGTCCTCAAGGATAAGACCTATTTAGAAAGGAATGTCGTATTACATCATCCTGGCTGTCCACGTCTTACATAACAAGATTTATACAACATTTGCTCTGTTGAGTTTGTCACTTTTCAGTTAAATTCAGAGCTGCTGTGAAATCCTAAGGACCTCTGGTCTTTGATTGTCTCACTGCAGTGAATCTGAGCCCTTTGTAGAGCCCACTCTCCACAAAACTGCACATCATGAACCTTAATGCAAAGTCTATAGGCACAGTTTGAACATTTTGTTTATTTATTTATTTATTTTACTTGGCACATGTTCTTATATTCACAGATGCTGCAATTACTCTATTTGTAAACACTAGGGTTAGCACAACTACTAAGTTGACAGTCAACTAGTCACCACTTACAAAAACATAAGAAAATCATGTATTTCATAATGTATCACTCTCTGTTTATAAACATACTGTTTTATAACATTTTACTAGCTCTGCACTATATTTTAAACTACATGGAATCTTATTAAAACTATTTATTCATGTTCTAAAATGTTACCTATTATATGCTACTCACTTACTCTGTCCTTCTGAAACCACATGCTTCACAAATACTTTCAGTTTCAACTCAAGCAGCTGAATACAATTCAAATTTTTACCTTGCTAGTTCGTTCCTAGTATACACTTTAAACTCAGGTTTTTAAAGTTGTTGCCCTGCTGCTATCTGAAGGGTCTGGTCGGTCAACTAACAGTTTCTGAGGTCAACTGTCAATTTTCTTATCGACTATTCAGTTCTACCCCTAGTAGTCCATTGTTTTGGCTGTTTCTGCTTCAAATCCCTGCGTCGAAACATGTGTGTTTACAGTCTATAAACCACTATGGCACCTGAAGATATTTATTCTTAAAAGGAGAGCTAATAAAGGTTTTTAAATCTTGTTTTCATGACCTAATGGTTTAACAGCCCTGGTACTGTATTTATTTTAAAATGGGAGATAAAATAAATATTTAACCCTATTATGCATTTCTTTTCAAAACGTCTGTCTTCCATTCTCACCTAAAACGCCACTCCTAGCCCCTGAGCCTATACATGGGAATTACTCTGTGCTTCATTGGACTGCAATATAAAAGTTACAATAACTCATTTTCTCCCCAATTTACACTCCCTCACCGCAGCAACAGCTCAGGAGAACTGAAGGTCAATGGGTGTCCTCCCATCCCACAAAAAATCCAATTGCCTCTCTACCCCCAGGAACTCGAGAGCGGATGTCAGCGAGCTACCGGAGGACAAAGACCAGCCCTGCAGTTGTGAAAAATGGATCGTTCTTTTCATCTTCTGTTTTTACTTTGATCATATCTTTCAGGAAAACTCTGGTCAGCGTTAAAAAATACACGACTGAAATAGGCCAGGCTTTGAAGCTAGCTAGTGATAACAGAAATGAATCTCAGTGGGGGGAAATGCTGAAAAGTCATACAGTTATAAAAATAAGATTGATAAAACAAAAAGGCTGCCTTTTAGGCAGAACACAAATGAGGCTTGTGATCTAAGTAGGAAAGACAAACAGATACCCGCACCAAGCACTGCAAAGTGAATGCTGAGCTCAGAATCCAGCAGGCATCACACAGCTTTCTGTTAGTTAAAACAAGGCGGCTGTTATCAAGAAAATGAGTGAGCTCAACACAGTACATGCAGTTTTCAGGGGGCCGGAAAGAAAAGCTCCCAGAATTTTGTCAAGGTTGTACTGACCTGCGTAGTTCAATTTCACCCCACCCCCCCCCTTAAAGGTGCCCTTAAAGGAAACAAAGTCCAATATAATAACTGTTTCATGCAAAAATCGTTTTCATTGAAAAAGTAATTGATTTCAGAGTGTAGCTTGGAAGCATGTGTGCAGTAGTCATTTGAGCCTTTTTACATGAGGAAATTAAATAGGGGAACTTTATTTTAAGGCAGTAGAACCATTGTTGACCGCTGCCACCAAACACTATTGAAAAGCTCTGATATATGGTTTGCAATAGGGGTGTTTCGTTTACTTTCTGATATGTTTAAACTACATGGTGTGAACAAAACAATTCCAGTAAACCTTACCTAATATGTTTTGCCACCATTTCTTAGGTATTTCATGTATGACACACACACACATATTATGGTAAAGGTGAATTATTTTTGTTTAATGCCTAAAAAAATGACCAGATTGTTTATGTTGGCAACAGAGAGTAAACTAACCTGCTGTGCCACCTAATTCCTATAATACTTGCATGGAGCAAATACGTGAGGTCCTAAATACAGTACATGAATCTGATACCTCATATTTCATGACATTTTGAGTTGCTGATCCATGAAACTGATATCCTATTGACTTTCTATTGTAAGTTTACAAATGGTATATATAAAAAAAAAGTCCTTGTACAATGACACGAGTGGTTCAGTGGTAGTGCTAAGCTTATACAAAGGCACAAGGAGAGATCAGGATGAACAAGTCTATTACAAATACACTAAAGCCCTGTTTGTGCAACCTGTTTGAATGTTTGCCATGCTGTTTACAAAGCAGTAGTCACTGTAATTTGTGTTTAAGGTAAGAATGTCTTGGTATGAATGATGATGACAATACAAACTCAGTACCTGAATAGAAAGCAGTGCAGTTAAAAACACTTCATTTAGAAGGCTGATCAGGTCTGTTGCACCAGGCAAACAGGATTCTGTGTTCTGTATCCTGGTAAAAACAATGTCATAAATATCCCTGTGACAGGACAGAGGCCCGGCACACTTAGAAATATGTGTTTTTGTGGCTGGCAGCTATGGAAGAAAAGCCTGGGGCCAAGATGGCTGCCTTTGCACAGCCACCTAGTTTAAACTGGTTTGTGTAATTGTTTAATTACTTAATTAGAAAAGTATGAAATATTTTATTGGTTAAGTGGAAAAGTGTGGAATGTGGCCAGGTGGTGACTGAATTTGACTGTCAATCAACCCCTAGCCACCCCTATATATATATATATATATATATATATATATATATATATATATATATATATAATGTGTTTGTGCGGTGTGGTTCTGTGAAGGCGATTGTTAACCTTACTGGTTAACAGATTAAGCGTGACAGTAAGAGAAGGATGATGAAACAGTTAATGTACATGGTGTAAATCAACAGTATGTACAGAGTAGTATAGAATAAGAAATGGCAATGAACAGTTCTATAGAAATTGTGCTATTTAAGACCTAGATGTCATTAGGTATGCAAATGAGGTGTTAGCATTAAGGTGAAGCATATTCAAATTAGTGATTTACATTACATGGAATCATTTCCTGTGTTCTCCAGGTACATGTAAGTGTAACACACATCACAAAAGCTGTTCATGCCAAGTTTCATCCCAACTGGATTGACGTTTTTCCAGATATATAGAAAATGTACAAACAGACAGACACCCCCATATTTCCCCCAGAATCTAATACTTGGAATGGCCAAATGTTATTACCAAGTTTTAAATGTGAGTCATGCATAAGGACTCTGATTCCCAGAAGCCCACTCTACCCTTGGACTCTCCTCAGAAACAAATCTCTTTTTTTTCCCCACTTTTCCTTTAAATCGCACATTTTCAATTGCTATGCATTCATTTAGGGGTATTGTGAGACCTACTAATTGACTGTATTTCATCTCAGAAAAATCTACTGTAACTCCTGTGATTTAAATAGAATGAGAAAGTCTGTTCAAATCCTAGAAGTTAAGATTCTCCAAACAAGCCTAAAAAAGCTTAAATCCAGGGAAAGACTGATTTATAGAAAATTACAATGGGGCCCTGTACAAAACCTTTTCTGTTTTAAAGATTGTTTCAAAACCTTTCATAGCATTCTCTTTGGTTAAAAGGTGCTTTGTAAAATGAAAAATGGTAAACATTTATTTGAGAATATGTTTATATTATAAGATCGCAAGTATTTTATTTAAAAATGTCATAAAAATATTTATAAAAATAAATAAATAAATAAATAAACCAATAGCCTCTCTATCAAAATGGGCTTTTAAGAAAAAGAATAACTCGTTATTAATCAGCACAACAAATTTATTTGATGCTTGTAAACATTTAAAACGTCACCAGTATAACACTGTCAAAATGTTATTGGCATATTAAAGGTCAGTTTCCCAGATATAAAAACGTATGGCATTTATAATATAGTTTCAGGAACATGACTCGCGCATGGATTTGCAGGGATGGAAAATGGATGAATTACATGTCAGTGTAAATTTGACAATGCTTCCAAGAACTACAGACACCAGGTCCTAGATTCATTTTAGTAAATTCACATCTAGTAGTGTATGACCTACTTTGATAAAATAGAAATGAAGCTCCTCAGTAATGTGAGAATAACAGTTTCTAAAGTTACCGCAGGACAACTAATACAATGTTATACTCTGATGTGCTAAAATCCCATAATTACACAGGCATTAGCTCTAACCCCGTTTCTTTTAAATACACTAATGCATGCCTTAGTGGTGACTAATGGATTTTCTATGGAAACACACATCAGAATTTGGGTGTTTCCAGGTAGGTCACCAACAATAAGAATTAATCAAACACTGCTCATCAGGATGTGGTGTCTAATCCTGCTGTAAGGGTTCAATAAAAATAAATAATTAATTAAATAAATAGATAAATAAATAACATGAAAAAATGTATGAACAAGGCCATTCAGCTCATCTATACTAGGTAACCCATTCCATATCCACATCACTCTCTGTGTGAAGAAATGTCCCCTTTCCTCTGTCCAAAGTCTATCACCACTTAATGCACAACTGTGTTCTCTGGTCCAGGTTTCAGTGCTGCACTTGGTTAGGATTAAGTTTGTCAACTCCTAGTCCCCCCAATTCTTTTCTCCCAGGCTAAACAGATTCAGTTATTTCAGCCTATTTTTAGAGCTCATTCTTTTAAGCCCTGTTATTAGTCCAGTTGCTCTTTGCTAAACTCTCAACAGGGCCATAATGTTCATTTGGTCTTGTGGAAACCAGAATTGGACACATATTTTCAGTATGTTCTCACCAATATAATATACAGTGGCTCTCAAAATTATTCACTACCTTGGACTTTTCCACATTTTCTTGTGTAACAATATGGAATAAAAATGGATTTAATTAAGAGTTTTTGCCACTGATCAACACAAAAAAGTCCATAGTGTCAAAGTGAAAAATAAAATCTACAAATTGTTCTAAATTAATTACAAATATAAAACAGAAAATAAATGATTGCATAAGTATTCACCCCCTTTTCTATGACACACCTAAATAAGCTCTGGCGTAACCAATTGTCTTTAAGTCACATAATTAGTTGAATGGAGTCCACCTGTGTGCAATTAAGTTGTTTCACATGATTTCAGGTTAAATACACCTGTCTCTGGGAGGTCCAACAGTTGGTTATTAGATTTCCTAACAAAAACTACATCATGAAGGAACATTCAAAGCAAATCCAGAATAAGGTTCTTCAAAAGAGGCCGACCTCAAAAACTGAATATCCGGGTGAGAAGGGGACTAGTCAGGGAGGCCACCAAGAGGCCTATGGCAACTCTAAAGGAGTTACAGTCTTCCACGACTGAGCTGGGAGACACTGTGCATACGGCAACAATAGCCCGGGTGCTTCACAAAACTGGCCTTTATGGGAGAGTGGCAAAAAGAAAGCCATTGTTGAAAAAAACTCATATCAAATCTCGGCTAGTTTGCCAGAAGGCACCTGGGAGACTCTGAGACCAAGTGGAAGAAGATTCTATGGTCTGATGAGACCAAAATAGAGCTTTTTGGCCTCAACATTTAGCGCTATGTTTGGCGCAAGCCTAACACCGCACATCATCCTGAGAACACCATCCCTACCATAAAGCATGGTGGTGGCAGCATCATGCTATGGGGACGCTTCTCTGCATCAGTGCCTGGAAAACTTGTGAAGACAGAGGGCAAAATGGATACAGCAAAGTACAGAGAAATCCTGGAGGAAAACCTGCTGAAGTCTGTAAAAGACCTGGGACTTGGGAGAAGATCTTCCAGCAGGACAATGACCCCAAACATACAGCCAAAGCCACACTCGAGTGGCTTAAAAACAAAAAGGTCAATATCCCTGAGTGACCCAGTCAAAGCCAGGACCTCAATCCAATTGAGAATATGTGGAAAGAGTTGAAAATTGCTGTTCACCAAAGTCCCCATCCAACTTGATGGAGCTTAAGCAATTTTTCAAAGAAAAATGGGCAAAAATTGCAGTGTCCAGATGTGCAAAACTTATCCAAATAAACTCATGGCTGTAATTGCTGCCAAAGGTGCCTCTACCAAATAAAACTAACCAACTGTTGGACCTCCCAGAGACAGGTGTATTTAACCTGAAATCATGTGAAACAACTTAATTGCACACCGGTGGACTCCACTCAACTAATTATGTGACTTCTAAAGACAATTGGTTTTACCAGAGCTTATTTAGGTGTGTCATAGAAAAGGGGATGAATACTTATGCAATCAGTAATTTTCTGTTTTGTATTTGTAATTAATTTAGAACAATTTGTAGATTTTATTTTTCCCTTTGACATTATGGACTTTTTTGTGTTGATCAGTGGCAAAATCTCCTAATTATATCCATTTTGATTCCATGTTATAACACAATACAATGTGGAAAAGTCCAAGGGGGGGTGAATACTTTTGAGAGCAACTGTACAACCTCATCATAGCCTCCTTTGATTTGTACTCTACACTTGTGGCTACATACCCCAGCATTGGGTTTGCCTTGTTGCGTGATTCCACACAGCTTGCAACTGAGGTTGACCTGCAACTGGGAGATGCCGTTTTTAATACATCACAGGGTAGTATTTATACAAGAAAGAATATGCCATTTAAGAGATAAGTGTTTAGGGATTAATGTCTAAGTGTTTTCTACATAGCACAGGTGTGTCTTTCTTTGTTCAATGTAATGTACATGTACATGTGAATCCACAACCCCAAAATGCATTTACTAGGCAATTACTACAATTATTTATTTGTTAATTTTTACCCGTACATGAATCTTCTACATCAAAGGACCACCAAATGTAAAATACTGTGTTAGTAACAAAGCCTCATCCACATGTATGTATTTTCAGGGATGGCAACAAGACTCTTATTACAAAGCAGTTTCATCCACTCCAGGTTTTAAGCATGATTAGTTACAGTGTATAGGTAACAAGCTCAAGTCTTAAACTCATATTGAAACCAGCAGTGGCTCAAACCACTATGCAATAGGAGTCTTATTCCCATACCTGAATATACTATACATCCCTCTCTTGGGTAAGGGTATATGCAGTAATGAAACTTTTTCTCTTTATTCTTTTTAACAGTCTAACTGCTAAACCTGGCAGAACTGGAAGGGACTAAATGTAACCCACATGTTTTTCATTCATAACACTAATTTAAAAGCACAGAATTGGGGGGGGGGGGGGGGGGGGGTTTGTTTTTGCTTGTTTGTTTTAATGTTCCCAGTGTTTCAGATCCTACCATTCCACCTGGTAGGCTATTCCATGCATTTGTATAAAAAGTGCTAAACTTTTACTTAGTTTCCCCTTATGCCCTCTTGTTTTCTGAAGTAGTGTCTTGGGTTAGCATTATCTACACCATTTATGATTTTAAAGACCAATTGAGTCCTCTCTTTTTTCTAGGCTGAAGAGATTTAATTATTTTAACCTGTCCTCATAGTTCAGTTCTTTATGTCCTGGGATCAGCCTGGTTGCCCTTCTCTGTACCTTCTTGGGTGCATTGATGTTTTTTTTGTTTTTTTGTCGTGAGGTGATCGAAACTGCACAGTATTCTAGGTGGGGCTCTAACTAAGACATTGTTTGATCTTAGCATAACCTCTCTAGACTTGTATTCCAAGCTTTCTGCAACATAGCTTAACATTCTATTTGCTTTATAATTGTCTCACCAACAGAATTTCTGTTCATTGTCCAAATGCATTACATCATCCCCTTACATCTAATGACATGTGGGGAGAGGGGAAGAGCAGTTCAAGTATTGCATGTTCCCTAATCCACTAGTAAATTACTGTTGAGTTTTTGGCTAATTATAATATAAACAAAAATGATGTACACTGATTTATGCCTGAATAACTGTTGCAATGTACTTTATTTTATGAAAAAGATTGTCCAATTGGTGAAGTAAAAAAAGGCACAGCCATCTGACTCCAGTTGAACAGGAAGTATAAGTGGGGATTTATTTTATAGAAATGGGAACTACATTTATTTATTTACAGCTACTAGTCTGTCACTACAGCACAAGCTAATGTGTTTCAGATATGCAGAACTGAGACAATAAGTAATGGAACCTGAGAGCAGAGAGTCATACCTGGAGGATCTGTAGTGATTAAGGGCCTGCTCCTATCTCCGTGACAACCACACTAAACACTCAGCTGTGGAAAGCTTATTGGTTGTCAGAGAACAAGAAAAGCTGGTTACTCTGACCCATAAAAACCTGGTATTTAAAGGTGTGAGATTCCCTTGGGTTACAAAATGCAATTTCCTTTTCACTGCACCCTTATTGCTACCTTTGTAGAACAGTATGCGGTGTTAATGCAGATACCACAAAACCCATAATGGCAATCATACTGGTTCAATGATTAAAGTCACCGACACATTTAACATGCACTGTTTATATAACCCTCCAAATTAGAAGTCAGCGTCTGAGAAATGAGACGTCTGTAGCAATTTTGTACATTTACAGCCATAACTAAACTTGAAAGAGAGAATCATAGAATACAACTAAGTACCAACCCTGTGTACCATGACAAGGTCATCTTTCCTTGACATCCATTTAGAAGTCTGTGGTTTAGTCCTAAGGTTCTAGCCTCACTGTGAAACTTGGTTTAGGTCCTAGCCTCACTGTGGAACCTAGTTTAGATCCTAGCCTCACTGTGAAACCTGGTTTAAATCCTGGGTCCTAGCCTCACTATGAAACCTGGTTTAGATCTTAGACTCACTGTGAAACCTGGTTTAAATCCTAGATCCTAGCCTCACTTGAAACCTGGTTTAGATCCTAGATTCTAGCCTCACTGGGAAACCTGGTTTAGATCCTAGGTCCTAGCCTCACTATGAAACCTGGTTTAGATCTTAGGTCCTAGCCTCACTATGAAACCTGGTTTAGATCCTAGCCTCACTGGGAAACCTGGTTTAGATCCTAGCCTCACTGTGAAACCAGGTTTAGATCCTAGCCTCACTGTGAAACCTGGTTTAGATCCTAGCCTCACTGTGAAACCTAGTTCAGATCCTAGCCTCTCTGTGAAACCTGGTTTAGATCACAGCCTCACCGTGAAACCTGGTTTAGATCCTAGATCCTAGCCTCACTGTGAAACCTGGTTTATATCCTAGATCCTAGCCTCACTGGGAAACCTGGTTTAGATCCTAGCCTCACTGTGAAACCTGGTTTAGATTCTAGATCCTAGCTTCACAGTGAAATGTGGACAACTCAGCAGACCTTGTTCTTCAAACCCACCCCAGCTCTAACGATGCTGAAGCCTGAACTCCCTGTGGAAATAAAACAGTGCCCCTCAGTGGGGCTACACTGGGATTGAAATCAGTAGGAATAAAGGCAGATACCCGACGCTGTGTGGTGACATATTTGCCTAAAAGAAGAACAAAGAAACAGGAGCAGTGAGGCCAGTGCAGCCTGGGGGGTTAATGTGGACTTTATTCCAATACTGATATGGATAAAGAACAGATATTAAATGTGTCTTTTCTGGCTTTGTTATCTAAGTTGGCAGTTGCTGTGTCCTGATAATTATATACAGAATATACTGTGGATAAGCAATGAGTTTGTAATAATGGACCTCAGAGTTCATAAGACATGCGTTTTCAGGTCCAGGACAGTTGTGAGGTAATTATGTCAGATTTTAGGTAAACTGAAATAAGAGTTGGTCTATTCTGTCATTGCAGTAGAATCCAAAGCAGATTGCCAATAAGACAAGCATGTTTTGTTTTACAACTAAGGACTTCCAATAATAACAGAAAAACAGAAATTACATTTGCACAAGCATTGCACCTTATTAAGCAAAACCTTCCTCAAACTACTATGCAATCGAGACCTTTTTTTCCCCACCCTGTAGCATATTATATGCAGTGACTGAATCCTTAGTACGTCATGTACACCAAACAGTCCAGAATTTTATTTCAACAAAAAACTAAATATCTGTTTAAAATCTGTATTGACTCACACACAATAAACAGTCTGTGGCTACAGGGATTCATACATGAATATGACTAAACTTAGATTTAAACAGGGTAACTGGTTGAAACAAAAACCTGGACTGTAAGTCATCCCCAAAGAGTGGACTGGGATTGGTAACAACTAGCCTTTGCTTGTGTAAAAACAAGTATTACCTTTCTGGAGGTGGATGATGTCTGGGAAGTTGGAGAGCAGTCCCTGGTAGAGGGAGAGTTTGTCAAGCATGTGGTAGAGGTCCTGCTTGGGCTGCTCTGCGAACATCTCCCCGATGGTCTCGTAGGTGCGGCCCGTGTGGGAGATGGCGTTGTTGAGGGCGTCGGAGCTGTAAGGTGGGTCCATGGTGAAGGCCTGGCTGACTGACTGGAATGCGCTGCCCAGCTTCTGGAACTCCTTCCGGAAGCCGCCCACATGCTTGCGTACCAGCTCGGTGGTCACGTTTGTGAGCTGCAACACGCTGTCGTCCATCTTCTTACTGAAGGCCTTGAAGGTGTCAACCCGGTCCTCCACATCCTGCAGGTCCTGGTGTTCGCTAGGGATCTGGAAGGTGAGCAGAAAGCTGGCACCCACCATCTCATCCTTCTCTGCCCGCCGCTTGCCCAGCTTCCACTGCTTGTCATCGCCACACATAAGGAAGTGTTCGAAGCCCTCGTACTGGGAGAGAACAGGGTGACTGGTCATGTGGTCCATCCAGAGGATCAGCCTCCTTTTGCGCTTCTCGATGAAGTCCTCCTCGAATCGGCCAGTGGCCTGCTTCTCGGGCAGGTGAGGTACCGAGATGACTGTAAACTTGTGCAGCAGCCGGTTGTAGAGCCAGTCGAAGTGCTTGTAGCGCCGGTAGACAGGACTGCCTGTGTGGCTGGGGGACACCCGGTAGGAGATGTAGGTCTTGATGCCCTTGAATTTGGTCTGCTTGATCGGCTCCTCGATGGAGCAGACAAAGGGCCTTGGGTTGGCGCACCACTGGGGTCCTCTGGTGCCCATCTCAATGGCGTATGTCTCAGAGATCTTGGACATCATGGGCACGTCTCCCAGCACAAACGCCTCCACCCCGGAGCGCACAAAGCTAGAGAAGCGGTTCAGGTTCCTGCCCACCATACTGCTCCTTTTAGCGCTGGACATGCTGTCTTGGCGCTCCAGGGACGGCTTGGGTCTGTACTGTACATTGTCGTGGGGGGTCTGATAGGGGTGGGCATGTCCGTTAGCGCCCCCACCTCGTCGAGACTCCTCCTCCACCACAGTGGAACTGTCATCCCAATCGTCCCAGTCATCATCATCATCATCGTCATAGCTCTCGTGGCTGGAGCGTGTGTGTGAAGGGTCTGGGGTGTAAAAGGAGGAGCCATTGCCAGGAGAACCAGCTGGGCTCACAGAGTTGTCTGTAAGGCTGGAGTTAGACCGGGGTCTGATTACTTCCACGTAAGAGGCTGGAAACAGACCTCTCTCTCCTCTGCTGTTTTGACCCTGTAGCCATCCATCTAAAGAAGTATCGTCAAAAATGAGTAGCTCTTCGTTTTCCTGAATATTGATCTCTTCTTTATTTTCACTCTGGAAGCTGTAAAGTGCCTTGGCTTTCAACGACATCTTGATGTAATTATTTAAATAAGGTCTGGTAATATTTTACAGAATATATATATATATATATATATATATATATATATATATATATATATATATATATAGAAATTGCAATATGCTTCTTGTAACAGTTCACAGCATTACTGCACCTAATAGAAATGTCTGTTAGTAGTATTGGAGTTCACAGCACTGTTGTTTTCTAAAAATCCAACGTCACTAATAGCAATTGCATCATCAAAATTTGGAGTTGGCGCACGCTATCCGTCTTCCACCGACAATTTAGATTCCAAGCACGTCTGTGTTTGTTAGGCACGTCACAAAGTGACGTAGGGATCAATCACGGCTGTTTTAAAATGTATTTATTTTGTGTCCAGTTCCAGCATTTGTCCACAAAGTAAATTATAGATCCAGTGCAAATTAAATCAATTAGTGGAAAGGGGAGCGATTCTCTTTGATTCAAAACTACTGCACAGGTATGTATTTGTCAAAAACAGTAGGGTAGTTAATTTAGGCTGAAAAATAACAACTTTTGGAGTAACTAGGTTCCAAGTGTCAAATATATGTCCACTTCTATGAATACAAAGCTTTAGTGCAAACGTAAGCAAAACAAAAAGTGAACTCCTCTGCCATTTATCGCTATGCAACTGACAACACGGAACCACCGCGTAAAACAGTTTCTCAGTGCTCTAAATAAACAGCCTGTCTAACCCATGGCCTTTAAAATAACGACAGCCACGTATGCTGAGTGTTTCTGAAAACAAATCTTAAAACACTCACTCAGAAAATTGTATTCTATTTTGATCACGTATTCACTTCATCAATTAACAATAAATATATACATATATAATTAAACGTGATTAGGTCTTCTATTGTCAAACACACGAAAACAGTAACAACAATCTACTTGAAACAAATAGAAAAGTTTATAGTCGCGTTTATCAACACTAACTCTGACCTCTCGATAAACCCAACATCTGTTAAACGTTCCTTTCTGCTTGTATCTTCCTTTGCCCTTGCAAGTCAACAACAGCAGCGGCTGTTAAAATCTCCAGTTATTGATCCCTTATCATCAAGTCCGTTCCAAACGTCCCCCCTCGGAAAGGACGCACCGGCTCCTGAAGTCCTAACAGTTGTTTCTTTCAGAATGTTCCATATCCGTATATTTTGTTTCTGGTTAAAACGTAATAGTCCAAACGAAACCCGGGCGATTGCTCTCCATCTCGGTTACAGAAAGGAAAACACAAATGAAAACATTATTTTAACATTTCGCTCCAGCACAAAGGCGTCCTGCCCTGGGAAATCAGCACGGCATTTATTTTTTTTTCTAAAAAGGGGTGAGTAATGAATATTCCAAGTGCATTGTGGGCTTGATCGACATTCCTTTGTAAACTTGCTCCATATTTTCTGTAAAATAAAATAAAATAAAAAAAACAATCCTTAATGTTAGTCCCTAACTGTATCCACCCACCCTCTTTCCTTTAAGCCGCACAGCGTGTAGCTCGATGGTTGTCTGTTTGTATAATTAATGATTAATGATTATTTGTAACTATTCCTCAGTCTCGGTTGTTTAACAATGCAACTCTTTCCATGACGTACTGACGAGGACAGTCAGGGAAAGTTTTTACTTGAGGATTTTTTCTTTCTTTCTTTAAAAAAAAAAAAGTTCTGTACTGCCCCTCGGAGGCTGAAATGCGAACAGAAGCAGATGTTCATTCCTTGAGGCACACTGTGGGTACCTGAACTACAGGACAGGGCATTTAGGAAAATCTGGTCTCTCCACAATCAGCTATTTCACATGTTAGAGTTTTACCTTTGCTGTGTTTCTGGAGAAACACAGAACGCATAACATCACAAGAGTACAACACCTTTTTTTATATAGATTAAGAGAAATAGACAGTAAAAGTGAGACATAATATGGATACAAAGTACAACATGCACACAAATGGTAACAAAACCAGAAGAAATATAGATTTGTATGTTTTATTTGATAACTTTCTGTGAAGCAAACAAAATGAAAAAAATAAACTCGCCACAAAAGCTGATAAACAAAAACTACAACTCCCGAAATTCACTAGGACGCATAACAGGAAGTCGTGTTTCAAGTTTTTTTTGTTTTTGTTTTTTTTTTTAAATCAGTCTGACAAACAGTTATTGCTATTTTAAAAATGTACTATTATATATAGAATAAATAAACTATATTATAATAAACTAACTAGAATATCAAATTATAGAGAGGGAAATAATAAACGGTCAACGAAAAATAACTGCCGCTCTATAAAGATTGCTCGTCCGTTCGTGTGTATGAACTCTGGGTAAATTTATAGTTATTCCACCGAAAAGTTGCAGCAAGGCAGTAACAGTAACTGAAGCCTTGATCTGTGGGATTTTCAAAAAGCAGTAAGTATTTTGTGTATGTAAAATACTGTTTTGTATTATTTATGATACGCACATTTGTGTATGTAAAGGCAAGCTAGACGTACATTAATCTAGACAGTCTTTTTAACAGTGCTTACTTTTTTTCTAAACGTGTACAGTTTTAGAAATTGTAATATTAGATGCATAATAATAATATACAGCAGCAATCAGTTAGGTCAACTGATTTATAAGCGCAGGAGGGTAAAGAAGGTTATCTGTTTTATTGGGTTTGAGGTGTTATGCACAGAAACGTATTCACAGAACCTGCCTACTGCGTCACAGTGAAGACGACAGAATAGGGTCGCGATGTACTGAACAGAAGCCGAGGATAGCAGGGGTCCCCAATTTTTTTTTTCATATACAGATTTATGATTTAGAGTGATACGTCTTACTTGATATTGCCTCCCATTGAAATAATTAGTGTTATGAAAACATGTACATATTTAAAGATTTTTTTTTTCTTTTAAGATCTGTAATAAATCGTGTAATTCGAATTCGAATTGACCATATATTTAATATATTTAGTTCAGAGTTTGTTTTGTACATCCCAGGTGAAATATTCCCAAAATTAGACCAAGGCATCGTACCCATACATTTCCACACACCCAACCCCTTGATTTACCGCATACATTAACAGCTTCTCCAGCTCTGCTAATCTGGTGGCATGATATATTATTAACAGGCTGGCTGCTACCACGTGCTGCCATTTTACATTTTGTAATTTCCCCAACATTTTGTATTTCCTGCCACCCAGACTGCATTTTATTTTTATGCAGTCCTGTGTGTATTTTATTTCTAATTGTTGGTACTTATAATGCAAACTACCGTTAATGTTTTTTGGATGGTATATTTCTATATGCGGTGTCCCTACTCCAAAGTTTCCCAAAATCATCCTACAAACCTACAGATTCTCTTTCTACACCCAGTGACCCCAGTTAGCAGGGAAGTACGCATGACTTTAGAAAATAACGTGGGTTGTAAAAACTTGCGGTTATTTTGCCAAATGTGTAGTAGTCATTGTATAAATCGGGCTCAAAATAGCCCCAAACTGCAAGCTATGTTTTTCAAATAGTTTGTTATTTTGTATTTTGTATTATTATTTTTTTTTTTTTTAATTACGGGACAAATAACGAACTGATAGCTGACATAATGTAACATCATGTAAGTGTATTTTGTGACACTATATGACCAGCTGCTCTTGAAGAGACTACAATATAAGCAGTTGTTTTTTCAGTAATATATAAATAAATGAATAAATTTGTGCCTTCAAGCAGTGCAATGGACGAACTCAGCCAGGCCCTCTCCGCCAGCTTCTCGGTCTCTCAGGAGCCCAACAGCACGTCGGCACCCCACCCTCGCCTTGCGCAGTACAAGTCCAAATACAGTGTGCTGGAGCAGAGCGAGCGACGCCGCAGGTTCCTGGAGCTGCAGAAATCGTGAGTACTGTGCAATATGTGTACAATTTTGCTCTCCACATGCCACAGAGATTTACCAATTTGGCAGTATTGCAGGAAGATGGGACCATCACAGGTGGATGCTTTCTAAATCTCTTAGGGATATATATATATATATATATATATATATATAATATATATATACTATATATATATGTATACACACACAAAGAATAATAAGATTTTTATTCTAAAAAACCACATGTAGTGGTCAGTTCTTCAAACTCAAGTTGGAGCTGGAAACTAGGTTTTTTTCATAACTGACAATGTTTTACATCGTATGTTTCTGTAAATACTTGAAAATGGAAACACGTGTTACAGTATACAAAACAAAACATAAGGAGTATCAAAGCAATGTTCAAGAAAATTGAAAATTGTCTCTAGATCTTGGATTCCTCAAGATAGCCACCCTTTGCCTTAATAACAGCCTCACAAACACAAGGCATTCGGTTAACAAGTTTCAGCAGGAAATCACCCGACATGTCTTCTCAGCTTTTCTGCAGCAATTCCCAGAGATGTAGGGCACTTGTGGGTAGCTTTGCTTTGACTCTTCTGTCCAGTTCGTCCCATACAAGTTCTATGGGATTTAGGTCTGGAGACTGGGCAGGCCAGGTCATTAGATTGAGTTGTCTTTCACTTTCCTTCTTCACCAAATAGTTCTTGCACAACTTTGAGGCATGTTTCGGGTCATTATCTTGCTGAAGAATGAAGGACTGCCCAACTAGCTGTAATCCTGATGGAATGGCATGCCTCTGAAGTATGCTATGATAGCCATGCTGGTTGAGCGTGCCATGGACTTGGTTAAGATCACCAACAAAGCAACCCCAGACCATGACACTGCCTCCTCCATGCTTGACAGTGGGAACCACACATGCAGAACTCATGCACTCGCTCTCTCTGTGTCTTACAAATACTCGGCAGTTGGACCCAAATATTTCAAATTTTGACCAACTTCCACTCCTTAAATGTCCAGTTTCTGTGTTTTTTGGCCCAGGCAAGTCTCTTCCTCTTATTCTGCACTCTTAACAATGGTTTCTTTGCAGCAGTTCTTCCAGTTAGGCCAGCTTCACGCAATCTCCTCTGAACAATTGATGTTGAAACATCTGTACTTCTAGTAGCATTTAGCTGAGCTTGTATTTCAGGGGCAGTTAATCGCCAGTTTTGCGAACTTGTGACTCTAATGAACTTGTTCTGCGATTCCGAGGTCACCCTTGGCCTGCCTGACCTTGTTCGATCCTCATGAGTGCCAGTTTCTTCAAACTGTTTGATGGTCTTGGCCACAGGAGTTACAGACTCTTGCAGAGTTCTTGCGATTTGTCTTAAAGATTGACCTTCATTTCTTAAAGTAATTACATACTGTCTTTTTTTCTTTGCTTAACTGAGTATTTTGCCATTTTCTGCTCACTTACATTCAGGAATGACAAACTTGTGCCTATGCTACCTATATTTATAGTAATCACGGACCCTCACCTGTTAACAAGAATTGGTGACAAAAGGTTAATTAGGTAACATGCTAGTTAACTCTGAGAACATCTAACAAAGACACTTTTATCCTTAGGCCAGTGTTCTAACACTGTTTTATACGCATTTCAGACTTTTAACTGACTTGGGCTTCAGACTGAAATCCCCTTGCTTTGGGTGACCATTTCATTGAAATTGCCAAGATTTACATTTTCATTTTAAAAATGAAATTTTTTAATGCAGATCACGTATGATTATCGGCTTATATGTACATGTATCATATAGTGAAATATTAAGTGTTTATAGACAAGCTTATACAGTTAAAAGCATAGATAATCATGAAAAACCTGGTTTCAAGCAGGTGTACTCAAACTTTTGACTGGTACTGTATGTACCCTGCTGTTATACCTCCTTTCAAACCTATCAAATATAGATACAGGTTTGTGTGTATGTATGTATGTAAGTGTGTGTGTGTATGTATATATTCATACAGTGTGTGTGTATATATATATATATATATATATATATATATATATATATATATATATATATATATATATATATATATATATATATATATATATATATATAATATTAATTATAAATCCAAACACCTTTTACCATTGTTCCATAGTCCAATTTCTGTGTTCTTGTGCATATTTTAGCCTTTTAGTATTATGTCCCTTAAGAGGTATTCTTACTGCAACACATCCTTTAAGTCCTGATTTCAAGAGTGAGCTTCATACTGTTGATTTGATGGACAATGACACCTGTGCCTTCTGCCAGTTCTGTTGTCAATTAAACAACATTGAGTGAAATAGCTCGCATCACTCTATTTTCAAGGTGTGGTATCCGAAGCATAATCAACAAGAACACAGAAACATCATCTGTAATTGACAAACCCAGGACTGGAAGACCCATAAAGCTGTGTAACAAGGATGAGCAATACTTGAAGATAATATCCTTAAGGAATAGAAAGAAGACAAGCGTTGAATTGACAACAGAACTGGCAGAAGGCACAGGTGTCATTGTCCATCAAATCAACAGTATGAAGCTCACTCTTGAAATCAGGACTTAAAGGATGTGTTGCAGTAAGAATACCTCTGTTAAGAAAGGGGAACAAGACTAAAAGGCTAAAATATGCACAAGAACAGAAATTGGACTATGGAACATGGTCATAGATGCTTTGGACTGTTGATGGATGGATGGATGGATGACACCTGTGCCTTCTGCCTATTCTGTTGTCAATTCAACACTTGTCTTCTTTCTATTCATATTATCTTCAAGTATTGCTCGTCCTTGTTACACAGCTTTTTGGGCCTTCCAGTCCTGGGTTTGTCAATTACAAATGATGTTTCTCTGTACTTGTTGATTATGCTTCAGATACCACACCTTAAAAATCAATTGATGCAAGCTATTTTACTCAATGTTTTTCCTTCTTTATGCAAGTCAAGGTTGATATACTAGAAAACACTAGTGGAGACTTTGAGTAAATTGATGATCATAATGCATCAGAGTAGAAAAATGCAACGTGTCTAAGATTTGTGCACAGCAGTGTGTATATATGCACAAACTAGCACATTTGCAGGACTTCATCAACAGGGGCAATAGCCAAGGCTTTAAAACTAACAGGCTTTTTGCCTGAATGTGGCAAATGTATCCTGCCACCATGCTTTGAAATTGTGTAAAGTAGCAGTTAGCACCTAACACTTAAGGACAGGACTCTATTGCAGGGGCAGGTGGGGTCCTAATACCTGCTGCAAAGTATTATGACAGATATGTTGACCTCACCAGTCAAAGTGAAAACAAAATGATTTAAACTAAATAAGGTAGTTGTTCTGCCAATACCCTAACCAAACATCACGCCAAAGGATAATGTCATTGGGGTTGGTTTTTGGTCTCAGTGAATAACGAAACATGGCACATACACACATTAAAAGCAGGTTTATTTTATTTTTGCTGTAACTTGCATATTTCAAAATTGCACATGTGAAGCCTGTATAACAAATGGGGCACAACTAAGGTTTATGGAATATTAAATTGCCTGTATCTCCTCTAACATGGAGTCAACATTGTCTACACTGCAATTGCACAGAAATATAAGAGCCACATAAAATCATTGTAATAATGAAGGCTCCTGCCAAAACGTTTGTACGTGAGGAGTTTTCCCATAGATTTCCCACATATTCTATGAATCCATATAGAAATCTAGATTTGCATGTTTATATAAGGACATTGTTTTTTAGGAAAAGGCTGAATTATGTAAACCACGCAAGAAGGCTGGCAGATGGTGACTGGACAGGAGCAGACAGCGATGAAGACCAGGTGGAGGAAGAGGAATCAGAGGAGGGGATGGAGATTGGGGAGAAGAAGAAACTGCCAAAACACTATGCCAATCAGGTCAGTCTCAAAATACTTTCACCCACCCTGCCAATCTAATTAGAAATGTGCATGTGGGACAACTGAGGCTGCCACATTTAATTAAGCAGCGCTGTGAGGGGCAACTCAACGCTGTATTTCAGAGGTTCTGTGACGTTTCCGGGGTATAGAGACAGAAACATTTTGTATTTACTGACCTTGATTTGGGTTTGTGTAACCTGCCTTTTGAGTTTATATTGTGTTTGGTACACAACTGTTTTCTATGATTCCATAAGCACTGTTTTCCATTAAACGTAAACCTATTCACACATTGTTTTAGCCTAAGACCGCATCAATGACACCCTACACTTCAGACACTAACACCACATGGAAAACTATTTTGTACTGTCTATTGACAGGAGAAGTAAGTAGTCAAAGTAAAAATCATTTTCACTGTGTTGAAGAAGCAAAACATACAGTATTGGAACTAGCAGGTCTTGAGGAAACTCTTCATACTTGTAGAGATTGAGATGAACTAAGGAATGCAATTTAAAATGTGTAGCATATGTAGAAAATCAATGTTTGATTACCACCATGGCCAAGTTTGAATAAAGCAATGAACTGTTAGTCTTGCAGAATAATTTCCCTGTTTAAACTGGCTATTAATAGATCTACAAGCATAATCCTTATTGGTGTGGTTTGCCATTTTGTATAAAGAATGTGTCTTGCTGCTGTCTCCTCTCAGCTGATGCTGTCGGAGTGGTTGGTGGACATCCCCTCGGACCTGGCCACTGAGTGGCTAATGGTGGTCTGTCCTGTTGGGAAGAGGTCTCTTATCGTGGCATCCAAGGTAAGGACCCATCCCATTCTCTCCTCTTCTCGTCACTCTGGCTACCTTCTTGATCATTTCACTGTCAAAGCTACTGTACTCTGACTGTTAGTGGAGTTATTATGATGCCTTCTTGATATTGTACCACATTAATGTTTTAATACCCAGCCATATTGTTGAAACAGACCACACTCTTCTTTGAGATAATGTCTTCATGTGTTATTCAGCTGTCTTCTATGGTTCTGACCCTTTTGTCTAATACTGTTAACCTTCAAATTTTGGCAAGATTTATTTTAACCTATTTCAGAAGCCATTAATGATATTTTTATATATATTACTTTCTCTTTACAACGACTACTTTTTCACACAGTGGTGGGTGTATGGAATGGGTTACCTAGTCATATTGGTGAAGCAGATTCACTTGGATCTTTTAAGACCCTGCGTGACAGTTCTAGATCAATCAGCTATGAGGACGCGGACAGTCATAGACGGGCTGAATGGCCTCCTCTCGTTCATAAATGTGATTGATGAAACGGAACAATTAAACTGGAGATTTGTTTCACACCAATATCAATCTAAGAAATGATCATGAAACATTGTGTTAGAATATATATATATATATATATATATATATATATATATATAGTATATATATATATACAGCTTGCGAAAGTATTGACCCCCCCCCCCCCCCCCCCCCCCCCCCCCTGGCATTTTTCCTATTTTGTTGCCTTACAACCTGGAATTTTTGGGGGGTTTGTGTCATAATTTACACAACATGCCTACCACTTTGAAGATGCAAAATATTTTTTATTGTGAAACAAACAAGAAATAAGACAAAAAAACTGAAAACTTGAGCATGCATAAGTATTCACCCCCCCTCCCAAAGTCAATACTTTGTAGAGCCACCTTTTGCAGCAATTACAGCTGCAAATCTCTTGGGGTATGTATCTATAAGCTTGGCACATCTAGCCACTGGGATTTTTGCCCATTCTTCAAGGCAAAACTGCTCCAGCTCCTCCCAGTTGGATGGGTTCCGCTGGTGTACAGCAATCTTTAAGTCATACCACAGATTCTCAATTGGATTGAGGTCTGAGCTTTGACTAGGCCATTCAAATGTTTCCCCTTAAACCACTCAAATGTTGCTTTAGCAGTATGCTAAGGGTCATTGTCCTGCTGGAAGGTGAACCTCCGTCCCAGTTTCAAATCTCTGGAAGACTGAAACAGGTTTCCCTCAAGAATTTCCCTGTATTTAGCGCCATCCATCATTCCTTCAATTCTGACCAGTTTCCCAGTCCCTTACGATGAAAAACATCCCCACAGCATGATGCTGCCACCACCATGCTTCACTGTGGGGATGGTGTTCTCGGGGTGATGAGAGGTGTTGGGTTTGTGCCAGACATAGCGTTTTCCTTGATGGCCAGAAAGCTCAATTTTAGTCTCATCTGACCAGAGTACCTTCTTCCATATGTTTGGGGAGTCTCCCACATGCCTTTTGGCAAACACCAAACGTGTTTGCTTATTTTTTTCTTTAAGCAATGGCTTTTTTCTGGCCACTCTTCCGTAAAGCCCAGCTCTGTGGAGTGTACGGCTTAAAGTGGTCCTATGGACAGATACTCCAATCTCCGCTGTGGAGCTTTGCAGCTCCTTCAGGGTTATCTTTGGTCTCTTTGTTGCCTCTCTGATTAATGCCCTCCTTGCCTGGTCCGTGAGTTTTGGTGGGTGGCCCTCTCTTGCCAGGTTTGTTGTGGTGCCATATTCTTTAAATTTTTTAATAATGGCTTTAACGGTGCTCCGTGGGATGTTCAAAGTTTCGGATATTTTTTTATAACCCAACCCTGATCTGTACTTCTCCACAACTTTGTCCCTGACCTGTTTGGAGAGCTCCTTGATCTTCATGGTGCCGCTTGCTTGGTGGTGTTGCAGACTCTGGGGCCTTTCAGAACAGGTGTATATATACTGAGATCATGTGACACTTAGATTGCACACAGGTGGACTTTATTTAACTAATTATGTGACTTCTGAAGGTAATTGGTTGCACCAGATCTTATTTGGAGGCTTATTAGCAAAGGGGGTGAATACATATGCACGCACCACTTTTCCGTTATTTATTTTTTAGAATTTTTTGAAACAAGTTATTTTTTTCATTTCACTTCACCAATTTGGACTATTTTGTGTATGTCCATTACATATATATATATATATATATATATATATATATATATATATATAATATGTATTATATACATTAATATACATATGTACATGTACATACATACATATGTTATGTAGGACAGGTCAGTGTCCAGGTATATACATATATAGACAGTCATTGGAAGTACATCGTAGTACATGAGTGCTCTAATGGATTTACAAACTTGCCTTGGAATTTTACGACTTGCTTGGAAGGATAATGTCCTGGAAACTGTGCCCCACTGTAATTTTAAGGCTGTTCAATCGGAATGCTATGAAGTCCGTTCCACAATATACTCTCAGTTCACTGACTAGAACTGATAGCAGGAGAACTGTGTTCTTTTTATTATCATTTTTTTTATTTTAGGGTTCAACTGCAGTCTATACGAAAAGTGGCTACTGTGTGAACCGCTTCCCTTCCCTGTTGCCAGGTGGAAACCGGTGCAACTCTGCCATGGGAAAAGGTACGTGCGTCCACAGGACTAAAACACAAGGGGCTGCCTGGCTGTGAGTCGGGATACTTCATGCTCATATAGACTGTATGTAGGGTTATATACAAACACATTATAAAGACCTGACCACTACACCTAACAGTACTTTAACTGCAAGCAGATTCTTATTTTATACAGTTCCTAGTTTTATTCCTCTCAGAAAATTACCTTTTAGTGCTTGCTTCAACTTTCTGGGCCTAATTTAGAAGTGCCTTTTTATTGTGAACTTTTGTATTCCTGTAAGACTTTACAAATATTACATGTTGATATAATCAGTATTATTTTGACTCTCTTGTTTGCATTTGTGATCTTCTGTATAAATACTGCATACTAGAGTCAGAAAACAGAGTTCATGAAAAAATAGAACAGAATTCATGAAAAGTTGTTCAAGCTGGCAAATCATGTTGCAGGACTTCCTATTGTCAATATCACAGCAGTTTTCAACATATTCGCAATAGTTTTGAATTTATTTTTAATTCACACATCACAGATAAATTTGATTTGGGAACATTCGCCAGGAGAATGGATTTATGTTTCATAACACCCCACTGTATCTAGTTCAGGATTTATGATGTGTGATAAAAAAATGTAAAAGTGTTAGCAGTGTGATTAAATATATGATGCTTCAATATGGACAACACAGGACATAGAAAAAATAATGAAAGGAGTTTCTTGTAAACTTTGCAGGGTGTTCTGTAACACTAACTCATGACCTTGTTTCTCAGGAAGGAAAGGTCACTGGCACAAAACAGTAGGTGTCTTGGTCTCTTAGTAGTGCGTGGAAAGGGTTATTATGTGTTTTGAGGATTCATGGCCTGAAAGACGCTATATAAATTGAGGTTGTTTTTGTTGAATGAAGTCATTGAACACAGCAGTTTCCCCTGGCTCTGTCTTTAGATTACACCATCTTGGACTGTATCTTCAGTGAAGTGGACAGGACATATTATGTCTTAGATGTCATGTGCTGGAGAGGACACCCTGTGTATGACTGCCAGGTATGGGCAATTCAAATCCCTTTTTGCATTGGGGTTAGATACTTCTGTTTAGCCCTCTGATTGAGCAATGCCTGGGGAGTGTGATGGGCTTGATGTATGCCTGCAGTCCAGAGAACCTAACGGGGGGGAGGGGTGGAGATCAGGAACAGTGTGAAAATAAAGTGCTGGTAAAATACTGGCATAGTTAATTGATATGTAAAAAGATTTAAAAAAAAAAAAAAAAAAAAACAAAATGGACTTTAAAATGATTCTCAAGGTGCAGTAGTGGCAGATATCCAGCAGATGGTGTAAAACTATGTCTTCAAAGTGGACTGAAAACTTTAATGTACCAGTTTAAAAAAGAAAAATATTGATTTCAATGATATATACAGTACTGTGCAAAAGTTTTAGGCAGGTGTGGAAAAATGTTGTAAAGTAAGAATGCTTTCAAAAACAGACATGTTAATAGATTATATTTATCAATTAACTAAATGCAAAGTGAGTGAACAGAAGAAAAATCTACATCAAATCCATATTTGGTGTGACCACCCTTTGCCTTCAAAACAGCATCAGTTATTCTAGGTACACTTGCACAAAGTCAGGGATTTTGTAAGCACATAGTCAGGTATATGATTAAACAATTATATCAAACAGGTGCTAATGCTCATCAATTCAATATGTAGGTTGAAACACAATCATTAACTGAAACAGAAACAGCTGTGTAGGAGGAATAAAACTGGGTGAGGAACAGCCAAACTCAGCTAACAAGGTGAGGTTGCTGAAGACAGTTTACTGTCAAAAGTCATACACCATGGCAAGACTGAGCACAGCAACAAGACACAAGGTAATTATACTGCATCAGCAAGGTCTCTCCCAGGCAGAAATTTCAAGGCAGACAGGGGTTTCCAGATGTGCTGTCCAAGCTCTCTTGAAGAAGCACAAAGAAACGGGCAACGTTGAGGACTGTAGACGCAGTGGTCGGCCAAAGAAACTTACTGCAGCAGATGAAAGACACATCATGCTTATTTCCCTTAGCAATCGGAAGCTGTCCAGCAATGCTGTCAGCTCAGAATTGGCAGAAAACAGTGGGACCCTGGTACATCCATCTACTGTCCGGAGAAGTCTAGTCAGAAGTGGCCTTCATGGAAGCCAAAAAGCCATACTTCCGACGTGGAAACAACGCCAAGCGACTCAACTGTGCACGTAAACACAGGAACTGGGGTGCAGAAAAATGGCAGCAGGTGCTCTGGACTGATGAGTCAAAATTTGAAATATTTGGCTGTAGCAGAAGGCAGTTTGTTCGCCGAAGGGCTGTAGAGCGGTACACGAATGAGTGTCTGCAGGCAACAGTGAAGCATGGTGGAGGTTCCTTACAAGTTTGGGGCTGCATTTCTGCAAATGGAGTTGGGGATTTGGTCAGAATTAATGGTCTCCTCAATGCTGAGAAGTACAGGCAGATACTTACCCATCATGCAGTACCATCAGGGAGGCATCTGATTGGCCCCAAATTTATTCAGCAGCATGACAATGACCCCAAACATACAGCGAAAGTCATTAAGAACTATCTTCAGCGTAAAGAAGAAGGAGTCCTGGAAGTGATGGTATGGCCCTCACAGAGCCCTGATCACAACATCATCGAGTCTGTCTGGGATTACATGAAGAGAGAGAAGCAACTGAGGCTGCCTAAATCCACAGAAGAATCGTGGTTAGTTCTCCAAGGTGTTTGGGCTAACCTACCTGCCGAGTTCCTTCAAAAACTGTGCAAGTGTACCTAGAAGAATTGATGCTGTTTTGAAGGCAAAGGGTGGTCACACCAAATATTGATTTGATGTAGATTTTTCTTCTGTTCACTCACTTTGCATTTTAATTGATAAATATAAACTATTAACATGTCAATTTTTGAAAGCATTCTTACTTTACAGCATTTTTTCACACCTGCCTAAAACTTTTGCACAGTACTGTATGTGTGTGTGTATGTGTGTGTATATATATATATATATATATATATATATATATATATATATATATATATATATATATATATATAAAAAATCAGGATTTTAAGCAGGTGCAGTGAGGTGAAAAATATTTATTCAATACTTTTCTCTCAGAATATGTGAAAAACTCAGAATTCAGTAAGGACTGCGATTATTGAAACTGCCTTGGGTTTTTGCAGAGTGATCAACTGTGTTATAAAAAGTTGCTGAAGTTCAGCACGGTGTCTAAGCGTGTGCTAGGTTTTATAGTCTTCAGTGTTTGTTCTGGGCCCTCCTTAATTGTCATTTTTTTTGTCCATTTCCCTCCAGACAGAGTTCCGATTCTATTGGCTCCAGTCGAAAATGCAGGAGGAGGAGGCGAAGCTCGCAGAAATAACCAAGATCAATCCGGTAGGCATCCAGTGTAGTGAACCTTCGTACTGCGTTAAGTTTAGCCAGTGAATGGTACTGCTCTGGCTATGTATGTGTTTACCATGCACTGCATGTCTGGTTCACCTGTGTAAACCATGTTGCTTCATAGTGTATATTGTAAACCAGTGGACCTCTCGTGTCCTTCACATCATGTGATGGGTCCAACACCATTTACAAATCTTTCTGGAAACTTATCATGGTCTTTTGGTAAAAGACAAGTTTATTGAGGGGATCATTATCTGTGGATGATTGTACACTTTTTTAAGTATATACTGCTGATCTAGGTTTAATGGATCAACACAATATGATAATCCAGAATAGCTTCAATATTGCATTTACAGTCCTGACAGGGGGTTTGTATGATACTGACCAGCTAGTTTATTAGTCTGTGCCTATAATTGTTTTATCTGTGCAATCATTTATATTGTAGATTTTCTTGCACATTACGAGTCATAGCTGTCTTTTTTAATTTGGTGAAAAGCATTGTGGCAGTGTTCTTTCTATCAGTTTTATTTCACTTTCTTTGAAAAATGTTGCAGTAGCTCCAGGATAACTTGTATTGTTTGGGTAATAGCCCATACCTCAATGTAATTAACCAGGCAAAGTAACTGATGGACAGTTACCTAACGGGAATCTATGGCATTGTTCAAAGCTAACATCTAATGTATTTGACTCCATGATCAGTTACTTTGCCTGGTTAATCCACAGCCTGCCATGTGGCAGCTGCAATATTTATTTTCAGCAGTACATTTTGAATTGTGTACCTGTACAGTAACTTGGTAAAAATGTATTGAATTTAACATCTGTGTATATTTGACCATTGATTTTTATTTGAAACTAGAATCACTGCTGATTTGGATTTTGTATTGTATCAACTCTGAAAACTTTAGGTTTTTTTTTTTTTTATTTTACTTTGGAATGCTGTGCAAATAAAAACAAGAAAAAGAAACGTTTCCTTTTAAAGTAGTTGTAGCTAGCAATAGTTCTCCGACTTGCACATTCATATAGGTTTCAAAGGTGTCGTTTTGAAAGAACTGAATGTTTTAGCAGAAATGTATTTTCATTTTAAATCCTGATATCTAGTCATACTCTGGGTAAATAAATCTCTGTTTACAAGCCATCCATTTGGACTGGCTTTCACTTCACTGGCTTCTTACCCGTCAAAAACCTTTTCTGCTGCTTCCCCTATTGCCTGACGATGGTTTGACCTAAAAGACACTGCTGGGGTGGCATGACCAATGAAGTAAATCTGCAACAGGCTTCCAGGCAAGGCAAGCAAACAGGGATTTGTCTATAGTACCAGATGTCTGTTTTAAAATAAAAATACATGTTTGCTAAAATATATATATACGTGCAAAAGATTTATGAAATGCTTTTCTTAGCTACAATTTTTTTTTTTTTCTTGAATGTGTTTGTTTCTGCACACAGTTCCGGTTTGTTAGTCTACAAAGCGTCCCGTGCTCGGCTGCATCCATCTGTCAGGCCTTCGCTGCGGAGTACAGCTTCCAGGTACGGCTGCTTTTCATTAGGGGTGTGGATCGCATCTTGTAGAGTGACTTCAGTGTCTTCATTGTATGAAATGTATACTGCTCCCTTAACATTTATATATCTATATATAAATGTCTATGTAGAAGTAAGAGCCAGCGCCATCTAGAGGTCTCCCACTTTGTATCGCGTTTCTTTTGTTTTGCTGGCATTACAGTTCTGTGCACTAGATGCTGCTGGTGCTTACTGTTCTTAAGATGCTTTTACTGATCCAGTCTACATTACATACATCTGTGACAGGCACCTAAACTGAAGAGGAACTAGTGAATGAACAGCATAGTCTTGAGTAATAAAGAAAAAGCTAAGAATGGTTTCAAACATCACAGAAGATTAGGGGACAGAAATTCCATATGAAGCTTTTTGCTCTCATGTACCATCATGCTTGAAAAATCATCGTCTTTATCTGATTTGCAGCTACCAGATTGCAGACTAAAAATATACAACCAGTACCATGTATAAGAATTACTTGTTTCCCTTATTTTTATATTTTCTAAAGCAAATGTCTTAAGTAATATAGTGGTGGATTCCTTATATTTATTTTTTTGCCAATTTCATTTCTATTGTGAACAGGGAAATTGTGACAATGTGGAGCTGCAGCAGGGCTGGGGCCGTGCACATGAGGGGGCTTCTGTGATTGTATATTGTAAATAAGAGTATATAAATAAGAACAGGATTGATTTTAATGGGGAACCTGACACTCTGTGTGCAGCAGCCTGCCTGCTGTGTTACGGGAGAGAGCAGTGTGTGTGTTTACCAGCTGTGAGCTCCTAATCAGCAGGTATAGGGTCCTGGTTATACCGATCACAGCTGCTGTAAGCTATAGGGGTCAGAGTGCTGCGGATGCATCAGTCTGTCTGTGCTGCTGAACGACTGGGTTCAGGAATCGAAACAACCACCCATAACGCCAATCGTGTGAATACTCTGAGGTCGGGAGGTGGTCGGGGGTTTGTTCCGGGAGAAGGAAGTTGCAACGCACAAGCAGTCGTGTGTATAGTGCGAGGTTGCAGTTGGGTGAACTGCCTGAAGGACAGGTAGTTCGTTTTGGGATATTAGATTTCGCCCAATTTAGCAGATGGGTGTGGAAGTGAGACCTCCATTTGTTAGCGGGGTAGCGAGAGCTGTCTTCACGGCAACTTTGGACATGCCAATCCCAGCCTTCTAGTCTCCTGTCAATCAAGCAGCAAACAAGCATCCACACTTTTCAGTGACACCTCCTTCATCACGGGCTGTGGGTCCCCTGTTACAGGATTACATTGCTGTGTTTGGCACCTCTCGCTCCTGAAATTCATGCTAATACCTTTTCTGCTTTATTTCTATTATGTCCCCAAGTGTCTTTATAAATAACCTGTACATGTGGTGTCAATTGATCACGGTAACCTACTTTTTCATGGTGCTATAGCTTGTAATAAGGTGATTTGCAGCCTTGAAAGGGCAGTATGAATGCCAGCAGTATACCTTGTTGTAAAGTGTGTCTCTTCAATAAATCAAATGAGGAGTAAGTGAACAATTGCAGTTACTGCCCAAACTGATCGGTGACTTGTGATCTCTCCAGGTGGATGGCCTCTTGTTCTATCACAGACAGACGCACTACACTCCTGGCAGCACCCCTCTGGTGGGCTGGCTGAAATCCTATATGGTGCCAGACATTCTGGGCCTGAAGGTGCCGGCTGGGCCTCTGACAGCTAAACCGGACTACGCAGGACAGCAGCTGCAGCAGATTCTGGTGTATAAGAAGGGGCCGCGCTCGGGGGAGGTGAGGCCGGGAGCAGAGAACGGAAGTTACGAGCTGGAGCACCTGTCTACTCCGCAGCAGCCAAGGGAGAAGACTGACACTCCGGGCAAAATGGACACAACCCAATCTAAAACCTAAACCCAGTTTACCTTCTCGTCATTGTCTTTTCAAGGGTGACGATTTACAAAATTGTCACTTACAACATACTGTGTATCAGTTGCAGCTTTCAGCTTGCAATCACTGTGAAGCTGCTGTTTCAGAGTACTTTGCTTTTTTCTTCGTGTCTGTTTTAAAGGATTAAATGATACACAGGGCTAGAACAGATTGAAGATCTGCTTGTTTTAACATCGAGCAGACGGTGCACAGGTAGTGCATTTATTTTGCTACCTGTTCAATTACTGGCAACCTTACAGTTTCAGATCAGATATTGAGTGAACTGAGGTGCAAAGAAATACTGTTTTGGTAAATTGGGTCAAGATGCACAGTAGTGGTATGAACCTGTGGTGAATCTCCCTCTTGCAGCATGCAATTAAGAAGGAAACTGAGTTTGCAGAACTCATGTGTTCACTTGTAGGCCAAATATCAGATTTTGTTGACCCTGATATGGTTTTTAGAATTGCATTTATATAACTGTTAAAAGGAGGGGAAAGAAACAGTGTAAAGTTACAGGAACACACAGGATAGAACTTTAATTACTGAGATCTTTAGTTGACAACACAGCAGTACATCTAATTCATGTCTCTGCCATGCACATCTATTCATTTTAAGGTTGTAGGGAGATTGTAAATTATTTAGAAATGTAAGCTATTTGTCTACCTAAAAATCACAAATAAAATATGCACAGTTCTTTTCTGCACTGATTGTTGTCTTTACTTTGCTTTTATTTATGGATGACTGAGGTGCAGTATCTAATCAATTTAGAATGTCATTGTATCCCCTTACCACATAATTCCCTACAACAGCTCAGGAGAACTGAAGGTCAGCAGATATCCCCTGATCTTACTACCAAGCCAATTGCCTCTTTACACCCAGGAGTATAAGAACGGGAGGACAAAGGCAAGCCCTCCAGGTGTCCGTCTGAGCTCACCAGGCACCTGGCCAAAGCAGGCCAATAGGGTCAGCTGAAGCAGCACGCCATACTGACTGTATTACCCTACACACCACAGGCCGTGCCTTTACCAGTTGAGTCTGGGACCTTTCAATATTTGATTCTGAAGTAAATTTAAGTAAAGGTTTTTTTATTGCTGGTGCTTTCATCCGTATCTTCCTGTTTTAAACAAGCAAATGTCTGCGGTCGCCACTCTAAATCCCCTTATGTTTTTGTTCCATTATTTATTTTTTTATAGCAGGCCTATTGACCCTGTATATTTTCCATATTAGTCACCGGTTTAAATGTCTGTAAACCGCACTGCGAAAATCTGTCACCTTGTGCATTTTGCACTTAACTGGACTGAGCAGCATCAAATTACATACGCAGAAGATAAACAGCAACAGTAAAAGCATTGCAAAGTTATGTTTAATATTGAAGATCGTGCCCTTGCTGTGCTATGACTAAACCTCTCCTTTGTGAACTACACTGTCAACAAAATTCTCAGGCATGGACAGGAAATCTTCAGCTAAGTGATCTCAGTAAGATGATCGTTTGATAATACTGCCAAGGTGGCAATCATGCAGGAAATGATGCTGCTTTGGTTTTGACACAGTATCATCTTGCTCAGTGCTGCTCCGCCTTTTATCAGGTGCATAAGAGACACTGTTCAATGCTGTCTGAAGGAAAGACAGTTGAAAGTAATAGGACATTCGAACGGACTGTATTTCAATCAAGCAGGGATTGGGAAAAAACTAGAAAGCCAACAAAGGTTATTTATCTGTATTCCTGTATTATGTCCTAGTCCTGTATCTTGGCTTTATGTCTTGAATTTTGTGGAAGCAGTTGGAATTTGTCAAAAGCCTTCATTCAATTCTTTACAATTGAGTCTCTGCTTGAGCCCAGGGCTGAGTGACAATGTTCAGGATTGAACCTTTACACATGTGCAAGCTTCCCTATTGATAATTACATTGTGATGCAGTAGCTGAGTTAATTGCTGCTGCAAAACAAGATGTGATTGGTTATGCAAGAATTTTAAACCAAGTAATACAAATAATAAGTAGGTGAGAGAATTATTTAATTTTCTACACCCTATTTATTCAAATGCAATTAAAATGACTTGGGACACTTGCACCATCGAAGGTAAAGGGGCAATGAAAACTAAAATAATTGAAATGATTCTGCAACAGTTTATTTTCAAAACTAATCTAAATTGAATATTTACCATATATCCAATAGGTTATCTACATCAAATCTGGCTTCCCAAAATCACAACTGCTTTTAATTTATCTTTTTAATGGAAAGATCTGCACATCAGAACAAGAAAAGCTCCTGCTCTGATCCCACCAAAAGATTAAATCTTTTGTTAAAAACATTGGATGGTACACATTGTAAGGCAGATCCTAGCTATGTGATCTTTTAATACAGGTATAAACATCTAAACAGGTGCTGATCCTAGCCATGTGATCTTTTAATACAGGTTGCATAAACATATAAACAGCTGCTGATCCTAGCCATGTGATCTTTTAATAAAGGTTGTATAAACATCTAAACAGGTGCTGATCCTAGCCATGTGATCTTTTAATAAAGGTTGTATAAACATCTAAACAGGTGCTGATCCTAGCCAAGTGATATTTTAATACTGGTTGCATAAACATTTTTAAATATTGTAATGCTATACCCAAAGGATGAGAACAGGGAAATGTTTTTTTGATTTTGCGTGACAATTTCATCTTGCTGATAACGTTTTACAAGAAATGCTAGATCTGTTATTTTGATATTGGCTCGCAGATTACTTTTAAAACAGTATGCAAGGGTTGTACAAATGCATCTGCTGTCACCTGGCACCTTCCACACAAGTGAATGAGAAAGGCACCTTGAAAGCCATCTGCACACTGATAGGAACCCTGTTGAAAGCAATCTCTTAATCACAGAGGGCATTAATGCTATGAAGGATCGATTGAATATTGCAATTTTTTTTTTTTTTTTTTTTTTTTTTTTTCCCCGGATTTCATTTAGGGTTGCCTGAAATTAAGCATCAGTTACTAAGATGGAATGTTACTGTTGTTTTGTTTTTTGGTCTTTTTTCCATCAATGAATGAAACATTTTACATAAGAAAGTTCACAAATGAGAGGAGGCCATTCAGCCCATCTTGCTCGTTTGGTGGTTAGTAGCTTATTGATCCCAAAATCTCTTCAAGCAGCTCCTTGAAGGATCCCAGAGTGTCAGCTTCAACAACATTACTGGGGAGTGGGTTCCAGACTCCCACATTTCTCTGTGTATAAAAATGCCTCCTATTTCCACTGTCAATACCTTTTAGAATTTTGAATGCTTGAATCAGATCGCTGTGTAGTCTTCTTTGTCCAAGACAGAATACATTTTTTTTTTTTTATCCTGTCTGCATATGACATGCATTTTAAAACTGGGATAATTCTGGTTGCTCTTCTTTGCACTCTTTCTAGAGCAGCAATATCCTTTTTGTAGCGAGGTGACCAGAACTGAACACAATATTCAGATGAGGTCTTACTAATGCATTGTACAGTTTTAACATTACTTCCCTTGATTTAAATTCAACATTTTTCACTATATATTCGAGCATTTTGTTGGCCTTTTTTATAGCTTCCCAACATTGTCTAGATTAATTTTGACTGGCTGAGAAGTACTAATGTTTAATATTGGCTTCTGTGGAGTGGGGCTTTGGATTCAGCTGTGCAGAATTCTATTAGTCCAAATGGAAGATACTGGTTGGTCTGCCTTTACTAATTGGTTGTGCAATCCAGAATTTATAAACAATTAAATTAGCTCCTGGCTACATTTATATTTGTAACAGTGTTCATCAGTTACTGTAATTCTGTCAAATTGTGGTTGTTATGTTTGGAGGAAGATGAGATTTTGCTTGTATTAGATTTGAGGCAAAAGCTTGTGGCTGGGAAATGCATGGTTGTGCAGAACTGTTTATAGATGTATTTCCCCAGGCCAAGGTTAAATAAAGATACATTTCCACTTCTAGAAGCTTTTGAAAGGTGGAATGTGCCTACTGTTTTCAAAATAGTGCATCTCTTGGTAAAAAAAATCTTATCTATTGGTATTTCCTGTAAATGTTATCTTTATAACAAAACGTACCGGGGGCGGGGTTGCAATTCTTAAAGTTATTGTAGCTTGCACAATAATTCCATGAATTTCCCATGCCATTTACACCGATTCACAGTTTAGTTTTGAAAGCAACCTATGTCTAAAGGCAAAGCCAGCAACCTGAGAATGTTCTCTTTGTACACAAATGTTATGTATTAAAATGAAAATCCATGTTTTCTACAAAAAAAAAAAATAAGAAATACTTCTGAGATCTGTATAGTGAATGGAAATGCACAACAGGTAAGATTTAATTAATTAGTTTGCTACATACATCCAATTGGAAATGTATTCCTCCTGTTTGGAATGTCAGCAAGGTCTGCCTACTGATAACGAGTCTGCAGGGATGTATTAAATAAACTGTATAAATTACAACCTGAAAGAAGGTCCTCAGTAAACTTAATGGTCGGTTATACGTGCACTTGTAGTAGCCACTCACCTGGACTGTCAATGTGTGCAAGGCATGCTAGTCATTTGGGGAAGCAGCTGAGAAGAAAGAAAAAAAGTGTTGAACGGAGGAAGGGAGGAGGGATTTCCCTAGCTGAAAGAAAGGCTTGCAAATTGAGGGCTGCCTTTAACCTGTTGTGGTACCCAATCTAATTTCTAAAAAATGAAAATGCGTATTTGCTAACATTTACTTCTCTCAGAATTGCACATTTGATCCCTACATCGCCAACGAAAGCACAAGATTTTCAGAATTATTCATTAGCTAGACCCATTTGAGTACCTGCACAATGGGTAATGAGTGTTGGTGTGGTTAATACGTGGGAATGGGTTTATTGTGTGTCGTTTTGGAGTTGTTTTGTGTAATTTTATTACTGTTTACAGACGGGCGCTCGATTGATACGTGCTGCCTGCTAGGCTTGGTTGAGGGGAAGGGCATCAATTGATTGGCTGTGCTGGTGCTCAATCAGTAGGTGGGAGGGTCTTGACCGAGTGACCGTCATTTTAAAAACATCTATGGGAGATAGGTCGGGACTGCTGCAAGGACGAAAGTTTTCACGGCACCTTTGATTTATAGTTTGTTGTACTGTGTTTTATTTTGCACCTTTTTGTACAGCTTGCTGTAATAGTTCTCTGTGCATGACCAGCTTTATTTACTTTTGTTTTCTGATTGTTTATTAATAAGTCCTGTGCACCAGTGCCGGCGTTTCAACGTCACCTCCATGTGTCTCTGCTTGTTTGAACAGCGGCTACCCACACACGTGAGACGAGCAAGACCCTGTCACAGTACCACAAAATCAGTCAATAGCATGAGATGTTTTTTTAATTTTTTTTCCCCTAGAATAAAATATACCATAGTTATTGTGTATATGTACAATTATTAGATGACACACATATTCAACTAACAAAATTGCCTATCTCCTTTTGTACCCAAAAACACACGTTTTTTTTTGTTTGTTTTTTTAAGCGTTTTCACTTGATAAAATCTGGGTCCTGTGGTGTGCAAGGTAAGTCCTACTGAGCACAGGTGTGCATCCCAGGTCTGGCTCTGCTGTGGGTTAGGGAGGCAAAGTCGTGGCGCCGAGTGATCTCAGACAGACACCTGCAGGGCTGTCCTTTATCCACCACAGGCCGGTAGCTCTAACATCTGCTTTCAAGTTCCTGGGTTAAAAGAGGAAGCAGGCCCAGTCGTGGGATCAGAGGACGCCCACTGAGCGTTCAGTTCTGCTGAGCTGGGATGAATTACTGCAGTGAGGGAGCATTAACTTACATTTCTATAAAGCCCTCTTTACATTTCCCTTACTCTTAAAGTGTTTTATGGGTATATGTATGTCACTGACATACCTAGTTTGGTATACACTATAATTAGATTTTGATGTCCTTTTTATATTGAGGTGAAACATGTAAGAAACCGATGAAGGTATTAGCTGACTTGATGTTTCTTATAAATATTTCCTCCAAATTTATATTTAAATGTTTTACTGAATAGATGTTTTTCTATATTGGCTTTAATAAGCAGATTAGACTTCACAATAGGTGGGCCAAGTGTCTCTTAAAGTCTGTGGTCATAGTCGTTGAATGTTTCCATGAATGAATGCTTCTGGTTTGTGCGAGTTTATAGTAGTGTGGTAACAGATTCTAAAGCAACATTAGTCTCTCTAGGTGTATTATGCAAAGTTTCCACTATCAATGCCAATCCAAACCATTAAGTTGGCAGTAAGTTATATTCTGCAGTATACATTTACTAAAATAGTCTACTGAAGGACTTTGGTTCTTTGAAAGTGAGTTAGTATGTGTTGACAATTAACTAAGAAAGAAGCAAATGAGACTTCTTCATTCTAACCACGTTGGCTCTACATGGTATTAACAAATTAGGCATTTCTTGCATAGTGAGCAAGAGCATAGTGTTGCAGGAAGACAGGTTAATAATTAAGCCCTGGTGAAGGTGATGATGTCTGAGTTTAGAGATGTATCTGGAAGAACTATTCTGACCACAGGGTTGTTTTAAAATTTAAAAAGTCACCAGGATTACTGAAATGGAAACACAAAGTGAACCGAAAAAACGAGAATATAACATTAGTATAATAAACATACTGTCCAGCAATGACAGAATTGTGTACTCTTAATACATGCAGAGCAGCAACATGTGAGATTGGAGGAGCACAGTGCTGACCAGTTGTTTCATCGTGTGAGATTGGAGGAGCATAGTGCTGGCCAGTTGTTTATTCCCTGTTCCAGTAACAGGTAGAAATGATATACTACGGGCCTTCTTTACCAAGTTTTAAAGTACTTGTAGCTAACAAAATAATTCCACACATCTGACCTGTTTTTTTTTACTTTCTACATAGGTCTCAAATTAGATTTTTGTTTACAAGAAACCTTGTGCTGTAACAAACATTTTTAAAACATCTGTTACGACTTTATATTAAAGAAAGTTCTAATGTTCTATGCCTTTTTCTCTACTTGCACACTTCCTGGATCATTTCAACTCAGTGTCCTCTAGGTCACAGCATGTTACTGACTGATAGCATGTCAGTTGATAGGGGAAGCAGCTGATTAGTTGTTGACCAGAAAGAAGCCATTGAATGGGTGACAACCATTTCATCCTCCAGGTGAAATGGCCAAACAAATGCAACACAATCAAGTATTGATATCAAAGCTTATTTAACCAAAAGTAGTACCAGATGTCATGGTTTAAAATATAAATACGTGTTTACAATAAAGATCTTTCAAAATGGACATTGGAGAGCTATCTACAGAACAGAAGTGCACATGGAAAGACTTGCAAGTTTTTGTAATCTTTCTCAGTGGTTCAGCTCTACCAGACCCACCTACTTTGCACTTACAGAGACAGTGATGAGGTCTATTAAAGGTCACACTGTCATGTGATTTGAATGGAATGAGAAAAGCTGCTCAGTCCTGGCATTTAGGATTTTCCAGACAAACTCCAAGTAGCTGGAAGATAAAGGTAAAGGAAAAAATGTTAATAACTCAATATTGGAGAAATTGAACCCTAAACCACATCAAATGCTTACAAATGCCATATAATAGCAAGAGAAGAGGATGGCAACAGTGTAGATCGTTTACATGAGTACAAAATGTAGATCAGTTATGTTGGGGTTTCCTGTAAAATGTATAAGGAAAACTTGTGTTTGTGTTTATGAGAGTTATAACCACCCACTGCTGCAAATAGTTGCTTGATAGTTTTGACCCAAGAGAGTGGCCTAGTGGCAAACAGGTTTTAAGGTGGGTGGATGCTGGTGGCCTTTCAGATGTTTGTTTATGGTACATGCAAACAAACTGGCATATCAACAAGGGTGGTTGTAAACATGAAACTTGTGTATTGTAAATTGGCCACTGCAACTTTAAACACATAAGAATGATCTAGTAGTTCTTATCCGGCATATTTGCCAGAGATTTCAATGAGTGTCAATGTTACATGAGTCATTGTTACTTCATTACCGTATAAGACGCTGTATCATCGCTTAGGGTTATTTGAATGAAGCTTACCAGTGTGTGCAATGCAGTGTCTAACAATGTGATCAGTTCTCCGAGTCTTGTTTTACAGTGTTTCAGGCGTGGTAGCGTGTGTGTGTTGGTATGTGTTTTTATGAATGAATCAGTAATGCCGTGTGTGGTGACGCATGCATCACTGAATTATGTTTGCACAAAGGCAGTAATCAACTCGACGCCTGTCGTTTCTAGGAAAATGAATTGCGCCTTATCTTGAAAATCTTGCTGATGTGCTGCATGGCAAGCCGGCGATTACGCATTAGTTGTGCAACGTTCTTTGAATTCTAACTGGATTACAAAATTTTATAAATATATTAACACTATCACGTCGTTTAAAAAACACATTTCATAGCTGTGCTGCATTTCTTGTTTTGGATTTCTAATATCATTTTAACTTTTAAGTGTGTATGAAAGCGTAATTTTTATACAGATTTTTGAAGCTGGTGGTCACTTTGTATACTCAATATACATTTACTATAAGATCATTGTACGAACAAAAGCTCTTTTCAATGTTTAATGTCACAGGCTAGCCAGATTTGTTCTTCTGTAGACGAGAGATTAGTGTCTGCAGAATCGGAAACTATCTCGTTCTCTGTTCCTGGGATAGAGCAATGCGGTCATGTTATATATATATATATATATATATATATATATATATATATATATATATATATATATATATATATATATATATGTGTGTGTAAAATGTTTTTACAATGCCAGCGCGTACCCGATAGTAAAAGACGTACATGACACGTGACACGACACGACACGTCGGTGCATAAATTTGACATTAAATTATAGTTTAGGTTATTATAGTTACCGTTGTCGGTACGTGGTATATTCGATACATTAAATGAATGGTATGGTTTTTGGCATGCACCTGCACCGCTGAAGTAGTTTTATGGCGAGTCCAGTGGTGTGCTACATGAGACGGCGCTGTTGTTAATGTAAAAGGACTGACTGTGTTTGGGGTTTTATGAATGGAGGAGGAAACTCGTGTTGTATGAGACTCAAGTTCAAAAACCTGCTGTTTTCATTTTAACCAGCAGGGGGAATTTCAGGGATGCTGCTTTGTGAGTGGGGTCGTTGCTTTTGAAGAAATTGGCGACACAGAAGCATTAAAGGGTTGCAATACAGCGACAGAGGAATGCTTCAAAATCACCACCGTCTGGAAGGGAATAAAGTGGTGCTTAACAAGGATTGATTATGGAACTTTTGCAATGTTAACAGCGACCCGCCTTTGAGCATTCATTTTGGATTTTAAAAAGCCTTTTTTTTCTACACCATTAGACCGGACGATTTCTTTTAAAGGAGAATCAGATTGTTTTTTCCCTCAAAAAAAGTTATGTAATTTTCGAATCTGTGTATGTTACTCTTTATTTAATTAACAGCTATATGTATAGGTCTATTTATCATTTAGATTAATTTTTATGTCGCTATAAAGTAGATGCATATTTTTGTGTGTACTGTAGATAGGTCTGTATAGTTTTAACAGTAGTTTTTAAATGTGACGCTTTTTCACAAACAGAATTAAGACATTATTATTATTATTATTATTATTATTATTATTATTATTATTATTATTATTATTATTATTTTAAAAAATAGACTGCATTGTGTTTCAAGAAAAAAAGGAAGACTTTGGATTGCACCTTGACCAAGAATGGCAGCGCGGCTAACGGCAGAAGAAGAACAGGTAAAAACCAAAAAAAAAAAGTTTCAATGCTTGTGTTTCGTTTTGTGTTTTATTTGTTTAACGTTTTAAAAGGGGGTTGTTGTTGTTCATTTTTTTATCATACTGCAAACTACACGTTTTACACGTGCATAATAACTAACATGTTCATGGTTCTATATGTGTGTGCATGTTTACATTATAAATAGAGCAAATAGCATTGTACAGAAGAAATAACATTTTACATGTGGCCCTTTAATGTTTATGTTATGTTAACGTATCCTGTTTAATTACTAAACTGGTGTTTCTTTGCAGTTTCCAAATCGTTATCAATATAATTAGTTGTGTTTTTAATATCTCGTGTGTAATATTGTAAAAGTTGTTTTGATTGAACGCACAGTTCTCGGGCCTACTGTCTGAGTTTACGACAAACAGAAACACGCGGAAATATATTTTTGTCCGTATTTCCACAGTAACGTAATATCTTGTTTTTTTTAAAAGGCAGCCCGCCACCAGATTTGCTCATTTAAACCTCTCTTTTGGTGTTACCATTTCCTGACCATTTAGAACGCCAGAAAGAACACTGTTTCCGTTTAATTTTGGTTGCTGCGGGGGTTGGGAGTACGAGAGCACGGTTAACTGTTTATTTGCCAGACAGCATTGAGCTGTTTCGAGACGCGGTAGAATTTATGCTGTGTCGACGAGAAAAAAGTGCTTGTATGCATGACCAGCCAATTATGTCTGTTTATTATCAGTATGAATGTCGCATCCCTGTCAGTTTATATCTTAGAAGGTATTACTAATGTCGTCATTGCTTGCAAAGATGTCAGGGCGTACGAGATAAGACCATATAGGCTGTTGACATGTCTTTGCCGGTCCTTTTCGTGTACTGATGAGACTAAGTGTTTGCATACCTACATGCCACTGTGAACGAGCCCTCATGTAATAATTATATTTATATTTTTCCTCTCAAATAATAGCTGTGTTAATTATTTTACATTGGCATGTGTCTATCTGCATAATTTGAAACGTTATGACTGTGATCTTAGGGTAAGTTTACTGTCCAGCAATCTCGTCTTGAAACTGATGCCAAGCACACAGGTTGTGTATAATACAAGAGCTGTTTTGTCTCTAGAATTGCAATGCCTGAGTCTTGCCCATGTACAGGGGGCGCTAAACCTCTGCAGGACATTCTCAAAGGAGTTGTACAAGCAGCTGATTAAAACGTGCTGTACTTTCAACACTTTTTTAAAGACATGTAGGAGCACAAGCTTTCTCTCCCTTGAAACCTGCTTCAATGTGTGAATAAAACACGAATAACCCTCTTCAATTTGTTGCAGTAGGAGGTTATTCATGCTCCTTGGTAGCTTAGGATGCAACATTTAAATGTGGGATGCCTTTTTAAATTGTGTTTGTTATAATATATGTGAACATACATTGTGTAAACATATCTGTCTCGCTTAGTGAGATGTGAAAAAATCTGTTGCTTAAATGTAAACTTTTATGTATACAGCCCATAATTTCTCCCCACTGTCAAACCACATGCAGCTGGCAGTACTGTAACCCTGATACAATTTTCTTCCATGCTGTTAATGATATTTCATTTACTGTCGAGCATCTAATCCACTGTTCCCATCCCCATCGCCTCATCTGGCAAGCAGCTTTATCTGGGCACATCATTTCCGCAAGTCTGGCTGCAGTGGAAGTGTGCCTGCTGGTAATTGGATCACAGACTCACTCTGTCCGGAGATCAGGCCATCTGGGGGGCTATCTAGCCCAGGGAGCTCTGCACTCAGGCAGCTGTTAAAAGCGATTAGGCTTTTGAGGTGGAGAAAAAAAAAAGCTCAGGGGAAATGGATTGAGAATGATGCTTGCAACCTTTTAATCCAAAGCATTATTGACTTGGACTGGCACTGCTTGACAGGAAAGCACAGTGCCCGTAGCCCATTAGCCTTGGTGACGCAGTGGTTAAGGAGCTAGGACTGTAATAGTGAAACTGAGGCCTGGGACAGCCAGGCTTACCAAGAGAGGTTTAACATGCCTATATTTTGAGAACCGTTCATCCAAGTTTGGTGAAACTTGATGGAGACTTACACTAGCAGTAGTTCTGAAGATTATAAGAATGTCATATTTTATTAACTGTGTTTGATTGAGCAATTAAAGGAAATTTGTTGACATTTTGCATGGACACTAGTCTGTTACTAATTAAGGCTATATTTTGGAAACCACACGTCAGATATGAAGGACGTATTTTGGGAAGTAAATAGCCAGAACCAAAAATTGCAAGTTCTGATACTCTCAATAACTTGTGCTAAAACATGTCCTTGGGAAATGTCATCACAATTGGATAAATATTGCTAAAGAATGTCTGGTAACCTACAGCCTCCACCGTTTCCTGGGGTTTAAGTGTGAACAAGGTCAGTACAGGGGGTTGTAAGGGCTAGTCCATGGTACAGCATGGTTTGTAGGGAGGTCTTGGTGCAGAAGACTATTTCTGATGATGAGGAACAAACAATTATGAAGTTCAAAGCTTGCATTGAAAAGTGAGAAGGCTGTGAATGTACTTTGTGTGGGGATTGTGATTGAGACCCAGGTACAAACGTTGACAATGTGGGTTATGTCAAGGAAATCTTCTGTCACTGTGCAATTATGGTGGTCAAAATATTCATGGTCCAACAGTGATGTAGAACTATGGCCAAAAGTTTTGCATCATCTAGAAGTTTCAGATTGATACATAATAAAAAAAAAAAAAAAACTATATGGACATAATTTTACATCTTTTATTTAACATAATGTAATCAAAGAAACTACAGCATGATATCCCAGAAGTCTACTGGAGCCATAATAGTAGTATTTCATGTTAGATTTTGAAATGTTACATTTTTCATTTTATGTAATTTTTTCCATTAAGTGTAATGAAAACTATAAAGCGGTATGTAATTCAATATGCTAATGCCACATTATTCAGCAGGTTTCATTTGACTTTAAGAAGCAAAATTAGTTAATTCTATAGGGTGCTGAGGCATTATTTGAGGAGAGGTGAGCAAGGTTGTGGTGGGTTCAAGTAAACTTGAATGATGGCCTTTGGTGGCTTTAGCTATGTAGTTACTCTAACAAACATTCTTTGGGGAGGCTACTAGAAAGTTTTTTTGGTTCCACAAGTGGAACCAGGTCAGTTTTGAAGGGTCCCTTGGCTCACATCCAGAAAGAACTGATGATGGCAGCAATCGACAGCATCCTGTTTGGTTTGGTTTTATAAAGGGGGGGGGGGGGGGGGGGGGGCTTTCAGGTAAGGGTTGGATTTTTGGGATTTCATTCCGATGATGGCAGGTCCCAAACGGAGCTCTGTATCCTGTCCTTTTAAGGGAATTGGGAGCTGGCTTACAACCTCATTATGGGAAGTCGGTGACCCTTGACACTTGTTCCTGGGGAATTAGCTGTTTTGTTTGGCTGGCTCTGGGGAAAAAAGAAAGTGAGAGAGTACTTAGCTTTTTTGTAAAGTTGTTTTTTTTTTTTTTGTTAATGGAGCTGAGAAATGCAAGTCCTGGAATGCTCCTAGATGTTTCTAACCCATGTAATGAATGACATAGCAATCAGTGTGGGTGACTGTGCATTGGTTTGGCCCCTGAAGTGAGCTCAGCTTATACCAGTAGTGTACAGCGTAGGGAAATCTTTGAGGGGGGAGCTAGTGATCTAATAGCTGCTCTTTATTTTTCAATCAATGGGTTTTATCAAAACTGTACTGATAAGTATTAATGAGCAAGCAGCTTCAAGTGTCATTTGAATTGTTTTTGCTATGATTTTGGCATTCTGAGTGGTTCTCTTACACTGAGTTGTCCTTTTTTCTCTTATTCTGCCTAGCTTTGAACTTGCCTGAAAAAAAAAAAAAAAGTGCCAACACTCAGCCCCCTCATTCCAGTCAAAACATGCTAATTCAGTGAACCCAGAACCAATCAGAATGGTTCAAAACAACACTAATAGTAAGGGAGTAAACATGCAATCTAGATGACGTTTGAAGCTACTTAGTCTTTAATGAGTGACAATGGAGAACTTTGTGACGCTTTCATTTCTACCCTGAATCCAATTGTGATGACACTTGGTATGGTCATTCCTCAGCATCACAAGGATATTGAAATACTGCTCATGGTTTTGCATGAGTTATATGCTAGAAGTTTAAAGGTTTAGAGTAACTCTAAAATTAGATGTAACCTTGCACTCTACATACACTATGGGCATACAGTATCCTCCAAGAAGTCCAGGGAAGTGTTAACTCAAAGACCTTATCCCTCATCTGATTGTCTGAGCTAAGGAAGGCTATTGTGATAGCATGCAATTCAATAACTGTATGTGAATTTCAGTTTTATTCCCTTGACAGATACCCGTGTTTTACCACCAAAGTAGTACGTATTAAATGCTGATCTTATTTTCAAGTATTCAATAGTTAAATCCAATCTCTCCAAACTTCTGTAGCAAGCTTGTACATGGCAAGCCAAGTTCTCTACAAGATGTCGTAAATCTAAAGAAGGCTTCTTAACGTTTCAGTGTTAATTTCTATTTTTGGACTAATGTTAATTAACCAGTTACAATATATTCAGATTGCTAAATGCATCACTGTGTGTCATGTCTAGCACCACCAATTTAATCTAGTGTAGGACTCTGCTACCATGTGACTCCATTTCAGTAAAACACACAGTCCACATATTTACACATAACATAATGTACCTGTCATTACTGTCTTATTTTCCGAATGTTATGAACACTTTGGAAAGTACACGATTTCTTTCTGAAAAATGTGCAAGTTATGTTTGACTTGTATATTGTTTTGAATGAAACGCAGTGTACATATCTTGCGGTGTGTGTTATTGATCTGCATTTGTGCAGTTTGTGTGCTGTGTAGTTTGCGTTAAGTACAATATACATGAAAGTATCCGCTCTGTTTAATACAATAAGTTATGCACAGTAGTCATGGTTAATACGTTTTGCTAGTCCCTTGGCTTTAATGAGAGCTGACTACCATTGAGTATTTAAGTTACACAGAACCAGAGTTGCCGAGTTCGTTGTTATTGAGAGTCGCTGGTTTTCTTGCAATAGGTGACGTGACTTCAACAGTTAAATGATTGCAGGAGTGGTTTTAGTGATTGACTGGTGTCAGTGTATATGCAAGTTATTAGGGAATAAAAAAGGAATTTGTATAAACACCCCCACACCCCACCCTCTGAAATGGGTTGGACTTGTTGAAAGCCAGAGCCGCTTTTTTTTCTCGTGAGACTTGGCAACACTGCACAGAACTTGGATCTGCAGTTCCAGCCTGCAGGTAATTGCTTTAATGAATCAGCTGGCCAGATGATAGCAGCTTTTTGAGGGACTGTATATACAGGATGTAAAAGTTCCCCAGGGCTCTGTTGTGTTTATTTCCACTGCTTAAACTTTTATGAGTGTTTCAGTGCAGAGTCGAAACATGCAACATGTAATGACGCGCTTCTCTTGGATCCGGAACGATCAAACACGTGAATAGAACACTGCAGTCAAGCGTTTTATTATTGAAGATCTTTTTAATTTTTAAACAATGTCACTTCCCCATATCCACATGTGCAGAAGAAGCCTCTCTTTATTACACATTGGTTTCTGTTCCTCTTAACTATGGAGTTTAGACAGTGCTGATGTCTTACTGGTTATTGAAGGTGGGGACATTTTAAAGTGTTTTTACTGGAATTTTTTTTCTTTCTTTTTAGTGCATTACCCGTAGTATATATTAATTTCTGTAAACCAGGATGAGTCACTTGCAGAAAAGCTGCAGCGTTAAGAGATTTTTGTACACCTATCAAAAAGCAGACCTTATTCGTTGTCAACTTTGTTTTTCCATTAGAAATCGAGTAAGCAACTAATCACCATTAAGGATTTGTCAGAATTCTAGAACATCTTACCCAGTGTGCACATAGAAGAAAGGACACCATTCTAAAGTTAAAAAGCCACCACACTTTGTTTAGTACTGTAGTACAATCTTCTTTTTTGCAATTTTAGAATAATCTAAAACGTGTTGTGTAAGGTGTATCTTACTATAAGAGATTTCATTTTGCACAGTTTAAGCAGATAGAATTGCCAAACTGCCTGCGATGTCTTTTAAGTCATGCCCCCAGTAGAACATATAAGAAACACTTAAACAAAAGTTTATTGGGTTCCTTCTCAATTGTGTACCACACTTGTAAAGTAACGAAAGCTCTATCAAAAAAGATTTAGTGACAGATCTATTTCTGAAAATATCTAACCATTTTTTTCCAGCTGGATGTATCCATCTTGTTCAATGTATTCTTCAGCAACTCTGATTACTTCAAATAGTCACATGTCAACATAGGTCATTTTCTTCTCCAGGTCAGATGCTACTATGTGATAAATGCAAGGACAGCAGTGTTCTTCCTGCTGATGCAATAATAATTGCCCTCACACCAAGAAACAGTAGCTTGCTGCCATTAGTAATTTGCAATTGCTTGTTCGGACTGAGGTATATATTGCTAAAGAAAGAATGTGAGGGAACCCCCCCAGATTTAATTGTATTTCTGAAGTGTGTACTGGGTGTGACATCGAAGGAATGTTTAGTTGCCCTGTTGCTTTTGAAACAAAAGTAACAAGATTTTCCTAGACTGTCGCCACGTCTATGCTTCACTTTCAGGAAACTTGTATAATCACAGTGACCTGAAATTGACTTGAATAGTACCAGCACAGCACATTAGAAATCCTGCAAATTATTCAGCAATAACAATTGACCACAGTTTGCGTGTGACAAATTTTAGTTTGTATGAATCTGCACAATGAATCTGCAGTACACAGTATTGGTAGGTCATACCTTGCATATCTTTTTGGTGCCCCTGTAGTTCACTGATCTATGATGAACAGCTGAGCTTGTAAATATGGAAATCATGCTTTTGTGCACATTCTGCAGACTTGCCACCTCGAATGGCAGCACATGGTGGCCCTAAACCTTATAGACAGTGTTGTGGCAGGTCTCTAAACCTGTAATCAGCTACAGCATGTTTGTATGATTTGAGGCTGCTGGTAGCTCTGAGTATCTGTGCATTTCCTGCTTGGAAGTGGCGCAGTTTGTTTCTCCTGCTGAATTTAAAGAGTGTCTGTGATGAGGGGGCAGCTGTGTGTTTTGGAGATTAAAGGTTGTGTGAACACACCGGGGCGCTGACAGGAGTCGAATGCCATGCATGTCTTCTGGTGTTGCATGATGAATAGTCTTTGCTTAGAGTAACCCTTTAATCGGGGGATCCCAGATGCAAGTAGCACTGCAACTAAGGATGTGGTGTGCACACTGTTAAATAGGATCATTTTACAGCTACAGTATCCCAAAGTCATGATTTTGAACTATAATTTCATGGTCTGTGTTTGTCATATACTTCCAGAGTTAGAGGTCTTGTCAACTCTCAATGCTTACTTTAAGAAAAAAAAAAATCTTGCAACTGTTCTAGCCTTTTCTTTTAAACAGATGATCTGTATTCTATAAGTAATCCCCTAGGACTGAAATATATTGGTGGCTCCTGTAGTTTGGAGTGTTTAGCTGGAGGATTGATGTCCACGAAACTTGCTTCGGACATTGTTTAGCAGGTATTGAAAATATCAGGAAACGTCTGCCTGCTTTCCTTTATCTACAAATGTATGGCTTGGTGTTTACTTTCACTGGAGAATGTAAGAATATATGGATCAACTTGTCTGTCCAGATGTATTTTACATGTACAGTACATATAAAGGGTGTTCAGTAGATCGAGGTGATCTACAATACATATAAAGGGTGTTCATCAAGTCAAGAGCATCCTGTATTCAAATTATGTATAGAGATTAAATAGTTCTGAAATTTTCAAAATTCTTAGGCAATTTTAAAATCCTTTTTAATTTTAATAGAAGAATCCTTGTTTTGTATTGGCTTTTAAATACCATAGTTTACTGCCTATTTGTTGTATATTCTGGTCTGTCCTTATTGCAGCTTGTGGTTTATCAAATGCTTCTTTTGATTTGAAAATTGTACAGCTTGCATTCAGACGGAAGCTGACCATTCATGTTGTACTATCTTTACAAACTCTTTACAAACTATCTTTACTAACTCTTCACAAACATACCATGCTTTTGATAACTTGACAAATATACACAGAATAAATAAAGGCAGAGCTACATAAGGTGGTCAGTTTAACCTTGGCGTTTCCTTCATTCAGGCACAAGCTTTTTTTATTTATTTTTTGACAAGGCAAATCGACGAAGAGGTGCAAGTAATCTTTATTTGAGTGGTGTCCTTGAAAATCTTTATCGCAATTTCAGATTTTCCTCAGTTTGCTTAGTATTTCCATATTGTAGAAAAAAATATATGATGATAAAACTTGATAACCCTCCAACATTACCTTTTTACCAGGAAACCCCACATTTATATTATACATGTTGTGAAAAGTCCTGTTGTAATCATGTCATTTGTTCTGTCAAAATACATTTTAATACTAAAATAAGTTTTAAGTCCTAAGATGAACTTAAAGCTTCAAAAGAGACAGATCCCATCTCTGGAGCTCTACAGCTTCTAGGTCTGGCACTACACCATGAATTAAGTGTGTTTTGTTTTCTATCTGTTTTTCCCAATTCTGCCCCACTGTCCTCCCCTTTCCCAGGCTACGAAGCAGTTCCTAGAGGAGATCAGCAAGTGGACGACGCAGCACAGAGTCTCCCCGCTCTCATGGAATGTGGCAGTCAAGTTCCTCATGGCCCGAAAGTTTGACGTCCTGAGAGCCATCGAACTGTTTCACTGCTACAGGGTATGGGCTCTGTGTGCGGGAGTGTGTGTATCTGCTCTGTGGGGGTGTGAGCGGGCACAGGTGTGTGTATCTGCTCTCTGGGGGTGTGAGCGGGCGCGGGTGTGTGTATCTGCTCTCTGGGGGTGTGAGCGGGCACGGGTGTGTGTATCTGCTCTCTGGGGGTGTGAACGGGAGTGGGTGTGTTTATGTGCTCTGGGTGAGCGAGAGTGGGTGTGTGTATCTGCTCTGTGTGGGTGTGAGCAGGAGTGAGTGGGTGTATCTGCTGTGTGTCAATGTGAGCCAGATTGGGTGTGTGTGTGTGAGTTGGGGGGTGTGAACGAGAGTGGGTGTGTATCTGCTCTGTGTGGGTGTGAGCAGGAGTGAGTGGGTGTATCTGTTGTGTGTCAATGTGAGCCAGATTGGGTGTGTGTGTGTGAGTTGGGGGGTGTGAACGAGAGTGGGTGTGTATCTGCTCTGTGTGGGTGTGAGCCGGATTGGGTGTGTCTATCTGCTGTGTGGGTGTGAGCAGGAGGGGGTGTGTATCTGCTCGGTGGGTGTGAACAGGAGTGGGTGTGGGTGTGAGCGGGAGTGGGTGTGTGTATCTGCTTGATGTGGGTGTGCGCGAGAGTGGGTGGGTGTATCTGCTCTGTGTGGGTGTGAGCAGGAGTGGGTGGGTGTATTTGCTCTGTGTGGGTGTGCGCGGGAGTAAGTGTGTGTATCTGCTCTGTGTGGGTGTGAGCGGGAGTGGGTGGGTGTATCTGCTCTGTGTGGGTGTGAGCGGGAGTGGGTGTGTGTATCTGCTCTGTGTGGGTGTGAGCGGGAGTGGGTGGGTGTATCTGCTCTGTGTGGATGTGAGCGGGAGTAAGTGTGTGAATCTGGTCTGTGTGGGTGTGAGCGGGAGTGGGTGGGTGTATCTGCTCTGTGTGGGTGTGAGCGGGCGCGGGTGTGTGTATCTGCTCTGTGGGGGTGTGAGCGGGCGCGGGTGTGTGTATCTGCTCTGTGTGGGTGTGAGCTGGATTGGGTGTGTGTGTGTATCTGCACCACAATCACATTTTGAATATTTCAGCACTATTGAGTGTTTTAATAGTTACGGATCAATTCATTAAAGAATCAGTGTGTTCTTTGTCTTGACTTTAAAGTGATTGTAGCTAACAAAATAATTCCATATACCATAACTATATTTCTATAGGCTTCAATTGTCCAGTTTTGAAAGAAACACATATTTTATTTAAAAATATGATGTCAGGTACTTCACTTAGTTCAGTCTTTTGTTTGCAAGCCGGGCTTTCTTTTGTTTGGTCATTTCACCCCTCAATGGCTTATTTCTTGTCATTAACTAGTCAGCTGTTTTCCCTATTGACTGACATGCTTTCACCTAAAAGACACTACCAAAGTTAAATGGCCTAGGAAATGCAAATGTAACAGATATTGAGGACTGTCTTTAACTTTGTGCAGTACCAGATATCCTGCTTTAAAATGAAAATACATGTTTTCCTTAAAACATGTTTCTATTGGAAATGCACATTTGATACCTATGTGGAAAATGGTAGATAAAAAATGGGTATTTTGTTAGCTATAAAAAAGAAAATATTTGAGTAAACCAATCACTTACAGAGGATACAACCCCCACAACGTAAGTAACTCATTTCTTCAGTCGTCTCATAAACAACACAGATGGTGTTTGTCTTTTGTCTGTAATTTCCATATCGCAGGATATGCCTGCATGGTTTAACCCTCGGATGAGGCGGGCTGATTCTCCCTGTTTGGAGAAGCTCAGCCTCATACAACATGATTATCCCAAAGCAAAACAGCTGTGTCAACATGTCTATCTGTGTTTACAGAGGCACACCTGCAGGGTTATGTGGGGTCACAGTACAGTATCTCCTTTTTTCTTTATTGCACAGCATTTCCTTGAATGCAAATATGTTGCTAACTAGATCTCTGCAGAAATGAGACAAGGATCAAGTTTTCTGCGCTTCAGCATCTGCTCTAAAGTAAAGGCGATTGAATTCGTACACAGCCACATGTTGGTGATGTTGTGATGGTTACATTTTCTGAAGAGTTTAGTTTTATAACAGTTAAAATGCTGTTCCATTCAGAACATTGGCTCTAACAAATGGCAAGGTTGTTTTTGTGTATAATCACCATAGTGTATATTTGCAGACATGAATTTGTCTGTTGCCACATTTAGCATTTTGTCCATTTGTATCAAATCCTCTCTAGGCCTACAGCCATGTTGTTGTTGCATTTGGTTGTTGTTATTATTATTATTAGTAATATTGAGTTATTTAGCAGATGCTTTTATCCAAAGCAACGTACAGAAATTAAACAAAATATAACAATATATAAATTTTGTCTTAAATTGAAAAAAAAATAGAAAAATAAAAATAAGGATATGAAGAGAAATGATTTAAAATACAGAACTAACAGCCAGAACAGCCCCAAAATAGCCTCTATCCTTTCCCGATGTTCTTACATGCTTGCCGCACACGCTGCCGCTCACATCGGCAGGGAAGATGAATCCGTAGCAATCCTTAATTGTAGGCAGAAGAAACAGGTGTGTGATGGACGCAGTTGAAAACAACGAAGTCTAATGTAAACTGCATCTTTTAATAATATATGTTAATATTATATCATAACATTAATTCACATTTGAAGCCTGGCACTGTTTAAAGATGGCGCTTGCACAGAAAAATTGATGCAGAGTAGGAAAAATTGCACAATTCTCACAGACCCTTATCCCTTTTATGAAGCACTTAACGCCTAAATATGGTACCTTAATAATATACTTAGTTTTAAGAGACTGGACATAGAGAAAAGCCTGTATTCACTCCATGACAAAAGCATTCCAAGCAGTGCTCAAAACGAAGACAGGACACAACAAAACTGCGGTGTATTTCATTCTGTTTTCTAAACAGCCGTCTATTTTGTTTGTAACATCTTCAAGTGTAATTTGATGATGTGTTGTTGTTTACAGTAATGTGGCACAGTACTGTGCACTGTTGTAATGCGCTCTGTCTCACCTGTGCAGGAGACTCGCCTGAAGGAGGGAATCGTGAAGCTCAAACCACAGGAGGAGCCGCTGCGCTCGGAGCTGCTGAGTGGCAAGTTCACAGTGCTGGTGAGCACCAGAGCCTCAAACGCTGTGCTGACAATCTGTAATCAGGCTTATGCATGTCACTGTAGTATTTTCTGGCTTCCTATTACCTGAATCAGTGTTCCAGTAGTCATTGACTGAAATGGTGTTCTGATCAGTTTAAACAACCCTCTAGCAGTGGATTTCCAATAGTTAATACATATATGGCATGTAAATGAAAATAATGGTTGTCTGTTTGTGTTATCTTGTTGAGTTCCCCTTGATGGTTACGTGCCTGGTAAAAAAAAAAAAAAAAATGAAATAGGGTAATAGAGTGGGTGTGTGTCTTGCTGTATGGGAACACTTATTTCAAGGTAGCCTGATATTTAAAAATGAGGGCCGTGATGACTCATCTGGTAAGAGACATTCAGGCAGGGGGGGTCCATAACCTTGGGAAACCTTAATCTGTGGTCCCCATTCGGTCCTTTTCTGTGACATTGTTGCCCTCTGGTGATGAGAGTTGAGATTCTTTTTGAATTCTCAATGCTGTACTGCCTGCACTGTCTGAAAAGGAAGGAGTACATGTGTAGACAGTAGCTGGTGTAGTTTGTTAACTCCTGCCCTACTGGATGCATTCCTCAGCACAGCCAAAGTTATTGCATTTGTTTGTAGCCTTGCATTCATTCCAGTGAACTAGCAGTGTAGCTAATGGTATCAAGAATGTAGAAATAACAAATACGTAAAGCTACCAAAATAAAAAAAGACATGGTGAGACAATTGTTTAATATACTGTATGCAAAATGGCACATACAGTACTGTATTGTCTTTGGTGCCAAATTGACTATTAGAACCATTGCATTTGGCTGTGATATATAGTGGAGTAAACTTCCTTGTATTGTAAAATACCCTGCCACTGGTGTGTAAATAATACCTCCTTTTCTTTCCAAAGAGTGTTCGAGATCCGTCTGGTGCCTCAATCGCCCTCTTCACAGCCAAGCTGCACCACCCCCACAAGACCGGGCACCATGTGGTACTACAGGCCTTGTTCTACCTGTTGGACCGAGCCGTGGAGAGGTAAGGGGGGTCATCATTGCAGAAGATCATTAAGTACTGTTTAAGGATATGTAGGTTATTAACCCATATGTTGTTGTTTTCTGTTCTTGTTTAGCTTTGAAACCCAGAGGAATGGTCTGGTGTTTATATATGACATGTCTGGCTCCAATTACACTCACTTCGAACTGGATCTCAGTAAAAAGATCCTGAGCTTGTTGAAGGTAATATGTGAGATTTACCTATGCTGGACACACATGACACCCATAATGTCTTATGATGTGTATCCATAGTACCTCTCTTTCCTCTGCTAGCTAAGCGTTGATAAAGTTTTAAACTAAAATACTGGATAATTAATAGAGTGGTACAGGTGGTGTATTAGGTTTGTTTCACAAGTTTTAGAAATGTTAATAGCAAGATGTTCTTGCATTCTTTTCATGCTAATCATCTTTGATTTGAAGAGATACTGATGCAGCTCAGTGAAAGAACCCACTTAATGGCATGCTCATTCTGCTCCTCCTGAGAGCGATTATTAGATTAAACTTTATATACAGACACTAGTTATGAAGACCTCAGAACTTTCGGAACAACAGGCTACAAATCTGAAAGTACACAAAATGTTCCATTGCTATGACAAGGAGTGATATCAAAATGATAGCCATTGCATTGACACAAAACTGAAGAAGCAACAAACTGTGTGTGCCATGTCTCTCTCTGGTGTCTGCAGGGTGCCTTCCCGGCCCGGCTGAAGAAGGTATTTATCGTGGGGGCGCCTGTCTGGTTCAGAGTGCCCTACAACCTGCTGAGTCTGCTACTCAAGGAGAAGCTGCGCGAGAGGGTGAGGCAGGGAGGACAAGCCAGCTGGGGGTCTGCGGGGAAAGACATTCCTCTGTGGACAGCCAGGACCAACAAGATAAATACAATACAATACAACATGGTTTTATACAGCTGATTTAACACAAGGTTTACATATTAAAAAAAAAAAAAACAACCTTCTGGAAAGCAGACACAAATAAAACAACGATAAACCATACAGGCCATAACACCAACAGCTACCATACAAACAACCTTGAACTAAGAACTGCAATTCTAGTCATAATCCAGAACGTCAAAATCCTCAATCAAATTTCTAAGGTAAAACTACATGACTTGGTTTTACCTTGTATGATGTGAAAGTGCCATTAGGTTATTTTTTATGTGCTGACTCGCGTTACCAGAAATAGCCCATATCATCCCTTAGGGTTCGCGTCGTCCTTGACTTGCACTCGCCACTCATCTTCAGTGACAGGAGAACTCATGAAAAACAGATTTTTTTTTTATTTTTGAGTGAATAACTGAACACTGTTTTCTGAGCCAGCCTCATCTTAACTACTGGCTATTGAGTCACATCTTCTAGCACCAGATTAGAACCCAGGCTTCCAGAGGTGAGTGGCTAACGCATTAGCTCACTTCGCTCCCCAAGATTAAGTCTTGCAAATGTGCTTTCTACGGCCTTGATACAATCCCTCTCGCTCTCCCAGGTTCAGATGGTGAAGATGGCAGACCTGCGGCAGCACATGCCCCGTGACTGCCTTCCCGAGCACCTGGGTGGGGTGCTAGCTCTGGACCCCCTGGGCTGGAACCGGCAGCTGCTGGCTGGGCAGAACGGCCATGCAGACCCCCTGGATGAGCTGGTGGCGGTGTCCACAGGGCCGAGCCGCGAGGAGCCGTCCATCCACACCCCCGGCCTGGAGTCCATGACCCTGCAGGAGCTGGTGGAGCATCTGAGGCTGGTGCAGCGCACTGGGATCCACGAGGAGTACGATGAAATCCGCCGTGAAACCCCTCCTGGCACCTTCAACTGTGCCCTGTGAGTATCGCCCTGCACGCAGTCACACTCTTCCACAGTACTGGACTACATACTAAAGATATTCACACCAAATTCTCATTACTATTTATTTTCTATAATGACAAAAACTCCAAACACAGTATAAAGCATATAAAAGCAGCTTGAAAAGCCTTAAATAAGTGTTCTGGTTTGGTAACTTTTTTTATAGGGTGTTTTTTTAAAATGTGTTCATTACAATTGGAGGTAATGGCTTTGAAAATCTACAGTGCTATACAGGTTTTCTCTAGATTTAGAGTAAAGATTTTTTTTTGCTCTCCTTTTGTATCACAAATCCATGACTTGAGCCAAGACTAAAAAAAAGAATTGCATTTCTGCCTGATAAACTACCCCTATTAAAATGTAAAACGTATGGCCACATAGAATAATTAAGGGCATTATCACATATAGTAGTTTGTTTCCAAATGAGTTAAGAAGAAAATGTAATTAACTCAGTCTAACCAGGTAGACATGATGCCCTGTTAAGTCTCTTATCATTTCCTCTCTGTTTGTTTTTTTTTTTTTTAATTTTCCTTCTTAGTGCTGCTTGTAACCAGGACAAGAATCGCTACGGGGACGTTCTCTGTCTGGACCAGACAAGGGTTCGACTGAAGACTGGAAGAAACGAGGTAAACCTTTAAGTCTTTGCTTGTGAAAGGTGCTGGATTATCTGAAGTCCTTTCTGTTTAGCCTCAGAGCAAGGATATCACAAACGGTGACATCACTATACCCAATGACAATGCTGCTGGTAAAATATTCTTCTACCGTATACACAATTTGATTCTGTGATTGTAACTAACAAAATAATTCCTTACACCATCTCAAATGTGTAGTTTTGAAAGAAATCTATTGTTTTAGGAAACATTTATTTTCATTTTGAAACACAATATCTGTAGGTACTGGAAGTGAAAGGGTAAGAAATTTTCTGAAAGGGAAGACAAACTGAGGACTTCATTTTACCTGGGGTAGTATCAGATGCCGTGCTTTTAAAAGTACAAGTACTGTGTTTGGGTTATCTTGTTCCTCTGGAAACTGCACACTTTTGACCTAAATATTCAATTTGCCCGATGGGTGCGATTTATGAAAGTATTTTGTCAGCTTTAACCATTTTAAATTGTTTTCGATGGTGAACTGTATAATTGATTATTATTGATGAGTAAAGTCTAAACTCATATCTCTTTTTAGAGCTTGCTTTTCATTAGTATTTGCTTGTACCCGTAGAAGTCCGACTATATAAATGCCAGCTTCATGGACGGTTACAAGCAGAAAAATGCCTACATTGGTACTCAAGGTATGGACTCCTACTTCAATATCTTTGTCTTTAATTTGTAATTAAGAAAACCCAAAGAGTTTGTTCTCCTAATCTCTTATATTAGGGCCTATCTCAGTGTGATGCAAGCACGAGCAACCCATGCATCTTTTGCTATTGCTGTTTTTATAGTGCCTACCCCCCAGACCCCCTTAAAGTTGAGGTTATTTTGTTCAATTTTAATCCGTCCTACGACTGAAGGTATTTATTTGCTGTTATTGCATTATAACTTGCCTTTAAGTTTGGCAAAACCATATTAAGTGGTATAACTGTTTGGTCTTTGGAGTTAAAGCTAGTTTTTTTTGGGTGAGTGGAGGATGGAGACATAGTGGAATGTAGCTAACGGATTTAAGTGAAAGATATAGATATATATGTATATATATATGTGTGTGTGTGTGTGTGTGTGTGTATACACACACACACACACACACACACACACACACACACACACACACACACACACACACACACACACACACACACACTGTGGGCCATTTTTTGGTATTCTGACCCCACCAACTGACCTCCGGTAGTCCTGTGGTATTTTATCTGCCGAGAATGTGTGAATAAAACTTTTTTTTTTCACTTGCATAACTTCTCTCACAGAACACTAATTCAGTAAACTATAAAAATATACTATGTGTTAAGGATGAAATGATTTTTTGATAGTACGGTCTATCGTGATTACGATTATTCGTGATAATCATATCGTTAACATTTTTTAATAATTCGATAATCATAGAAAACAATAGTCACATACTCAATAAACGCGGCTGGATAATATACAGGTGCTATTTTGAGGCTTAAGTGACAGTCCTAGTGTGTACTTTCACTACAAAAATAATAATAATAATATATAGCGGGGAAATACAGTATCATGGGATGTACATCCAATTCGCAGAATGTGGCAAAAGCACAAAAATGAAAGCAGGAACATGCCCTTCCAGAGTTAAAAAAACATCAGCAGTCAACAAGCAAGGTCGCTTCAATACACTTTTTTTTCCAGTTCGGCGCCCTCCCTATGCTGTCCCCCGTTCCACCCTCAATTGTCAGTATATAACTTCAATAAGTCCATTAAAAATGTACATATTATGCCACCAGAAAAAACAGGCTACCATGGGTAAAGTCGATAACGGTATTGAAATTAGTTTTCTTAAATTATAAATGAAATAACGACAAAGGAATAAAAAAAGGAATCTGCATAAAGAACATCATGCCCATACTGCTCTATTCCATACTTACAGGTTGTATAGTATAAAATTATTTATTTATTTTGCAGACTATTTGAAAAAAAGTTGAGAATAATTAGCAGTATGTGTGTAAAACAAGTACTTTAAATGTATTGAAAGAAATACAGATGCTTTATATTTTGCAATTATGTACTGTTTCTGAGTACATTTAAATACATAAAACGTGTAAATAAAGCAGGAGGAAAAAAGCTTGCAGTCCCATTTTGACATAAAGGTATCATTTTTTTGCAACTATTAATGTTGGTAATATAAGGACAATTTCATTAAGATTATTTTTCTTCCACCTCTGTGCTTGTAAGTTTTTTCATTCTTGCTAGAATCTTGCTCTTTTTTAAAAGTTTGTAGCTTCCTTGTGTTAGACCATATCCCACAGAGAAAAAAAGACATAACGTTTTTTTTTTGTTTTTATTCAGTTAAAAAAAGTTTTTGAAAAACAACGGCTACTATTGTGATATTCGGTGTGTCATGAAAGAGTGGGCTCTCAACAATTGGTATCTGGGACATTTACTGTCGTTTCACCCCTACTATATGTACATATCTTGAAATAGAAGACACTGAAACTAACTGTCCAATTGAAGTCTCTGTAAAGCTACCTGGTTCTAAAATAGTCCTTTGTATTGATGTCTGAATTGCTTATTCCATTTTTCTATACATGTATCATTAGTCTTCAGTTTCCATTTGTTTGGTGGTGTGCTTCCTATTAGAAAGGTAGTTTCTGCTCAAGTTTCAACATGTTTTATCTGTTACCAGGGTAGAACATGCTGCCATTTATACTGCTCAAGTGGGTGTTCCTTTTCCTTTTTCTTTCATATTTCAATGCCCACCTTGTAGCAGTGTTGTGAGCAGCTTCGCCAACATTTGAATTCAAAGCACCCAACCTCAGTCTTTGTTTAATTAAATCTGTCATCATAAGTTAATGGTTAATTTCGCGTGATATAAACAAAAAGCACAGTGGTTCATCGTGGGGGAACAAAAAAATAGTTTGAGTAAAGAGGTTTCTCACCTTATTTTTGCTTTACCAACTTGGAATCCGTATGTATCCGCTCTTTAATATCACAGAAGCTTCTGCTTGCATGACCATATGAAGGCAAGATCACATTGAGTTATCAATTCTATATACCAGAATAAGAAGTTTATAACTTCCCTGGGTGAAAGATGTGCAGTTTTTACTCCTTATTACTACCGGTGCAAATGGGGTTTGTTTAACAGTCAACGATATCTTATAATTGGTAAGTTGCACAGAGAGACTTCTCCGTCTCTCCTACGTTTGCTTTTGACTTTCTCTGTTATCCAATTGCAGGAAGCCTCTTCTGTTTTCTAATTATAGTTCGGAGATGCTCAATCAGCACAAGTGAGAACATCTTCAGCAGATTATTATTTTTTTTAATTAAATGAAGAGATGGTTTACAGAAACATTTCTAAATATAAATTAACAAGAGTTTAAATAAATTGTAAATATGTTCTCACACTTGTAATAAGAACATATGAAAGCAATAACACACAACAGAGTATAAAGATATGGTCTGATATCTGCAATTGGGGGGGGGGATCAGAAGAGGTGATGCAGAGTGCCAGTGGATTTTGGATCATATTTGAACATAATATATAAAATGGCACCCAATCACAATTCTAATGCGCTGATAGAGGTTCATATGAAAATATGGATCTGAAGAGTAATATATATATATATATATATATATATATATATATATATATATATATATATATATATATATATATATATATAATCTCCCCCCTCTGGAATGCTTATCCCCAGTGATATATTGGAGACACCAGTATGTGTGTATGTCCCACTTTACAGTTTTACATCACGGAACTGCTCATCCAGTTATAGTAAGATGAATCTTGGTTAGGACAGGTAATTGGGAGTTTGGGGTTTTAAGGCAATGACGGTCTTTATTTCCACATTTTTTCTTATAGCCATTTGCATCCAGAGGTGTTCAAAATGTTTGCCTTTATATAAACATAGCAACAAACTGTCGGGCCTCCCTCCCTTCTCTGAGTCTGCGTCTCTGTCTCTCCAGGACCCCTGGAAAACACTTATGCCGATTTCTGGAGGACGATTTGGGAGCAGAACGTGTTAGTCATCGTCATGACCACCAGGTACTTGCAAAAAAAAAGGAATATTTAAATAAAATAAAAAATTTAAAGTCCAACACAGTGAGAGGAACCTTAAATCCTGGTCTGCAACATGCAGTAGAACAGAGAACCCCAGGTACTTAAGAATAGCTACTACAGTTGTGCAGCTGAGTTTATTCCAATCAGACTATTAATTAAGCGAAAGGGTGAGAGGGGAGTTGAACATTTTAACAAGGAAACATACTGTTGGCAGAGTGTGAGTTTTATGTGGATGGTTAACGGTTAGAGACGGACTGCTTTATCGTTTTAGATTGGAAAGCTGGAGAAGATAAGTAATTATAGAATTCAGTATATGCTTGTGGGCTGGATGTTTACTGTATGTCTGTATTGCATGGTGCCTTCACAATGCAAAAACGTTGTAAGGGGTGGGTACTGAGAGACAGTAAATTCACCATTTAGAAAAATTCCAAGTGGGATCTGTCTGAAAACTACTTGGGACTGATGAGCCGTTTTAGAAATAGCTAAATGGCGACACATCTAAACGGATGATTGAGTAAGTGATTGTCTCTGCCTTATCCTCCCTGTGTTCAGGACAGACGAAGGAGGGCGGAAAAAGTGCGGTCAGTACTGGCCCCTGGAGATGAACGGACAAGAGGTGTACGGCCATATTGCAGTGGTAAACCAGAGAGTGGAAAACCACAGCCACTATAACCTGACCACTCTGGAGCTGCACAACACAGAAGTGAGTGAGCGACTTGTAAAAGATCCATACCGAATGAAACTGAGTGAGTGCAGAGCAGTAAAAGCACTACGAACCAGGATCTACTTTGCACAATGCATGAGAATATGGCTTTCCAAAACTCTTAACAGACATATATGTCTGTCTTTGATTAAATCTGATACAGTGGACTGGAGCACTGGCATGCACAGGGAGTCTATTTTACCTGCCTCAAATTCCACAATGATTGATGGAGTAAAAGCAGTTTAAGCTCAAATCAGTGGTCCCCTCGAGGGGCATGGGTTACAATCTAGCTTAGGTTACATGTAGACTATAGTCCACATAACAGAAGCAGCTCAACCTGGCAGTATCAGCTTGAGCAAGACCATAGACTAAATGACAGGGGCCGCGTTGGCACTGTGTTATTTTTGTTTTAATAACATACTGTTGCCTGTAGATATCTACATATATAATGATTAGAGGTGATATCCTTTCGATATCGCCCCTCATGCAAAAAACTGTTTGATTAATATATTTTACATATACAGTACATACTGTGATTGCAGGTCATGGAAATTTATATATTTTACAAATATTATATTTTTGTCTCCTATTGTCAGTTAAATAATAATGTATTTAATTGAAAAAAGCACTTGTAAAAAATGCAAGAGATCACTGGTGTAAGTTAAAAAAAAATACCCATCAAAGACAAAGATGCATAAGAACACCTGCCAAAATGCACTTTTAATTCTAAATCAAAAGTACTACAACAATACAACAGACACTAAGAGTGAAATAAAATAAATACATCTTTTAATTCCTGCAAAGAATTTGAAACATTGGCACTGTTTAACCCTTACAATAGCAGTCAGAATAAAAAGACTCCTGACCTTTGCTAGAGATGTTGGTTTCTACTGTTTTATTATGGTGTGAGTGAAGAACCTACTTTGTCTGGTTTCCCCTTGCAGACCTGTGAGCAACGACAGGTGACCCACTGCCAGTACCTGAGCTGGCCAGATTACGGGGTACCGAGCTCGGCCGGAACGCTCCTCGAGTTCTTGGGCGTGGTGAAGTGGCAACAGAAGCAGGCGGTCAAGGCCCTGGGCCCGCGATGGAAGGGCCATCCAGCAGGACCACCTATAGTCGTCCACTGCAGTGCTGGAATCGGCAGAACAGGTACCATCAGGATAAGGGTTAGGTCATTGAATAAATTAATCTCCAATGTAGACACTTTGTGAGTAAAATGTATTTTGGGTGAGTAAAATGCAACATTATCTTAGTCATGCATTGTGAGGCAAGAGTGTATTAATGCAATGTCCAGACAGTAATTTGTGTGTAAAGAAATAAATTGATTTATTATTATTTTCTCTACACAAAATAAAACAAATAACAAAGAAAACAAAACTGTGAGGGAGGGGGTGCTGGAGTAATAATCCCAAAGACAGGTAGTGAAAAACGTCCTTAATCGTCTTCTCTGCGTCCCCGGACATAAACAAAAAAAGACACAAGAAATATTAGTAAAATTTTCACTCCCAAATTCAAAACCCCCACTGCTCAAATTTCGTCTCTCCCTCCACCCGTTACTCTGCCTATTTTACCTTCGGACCAACCCCGAACACAGTAGTACGTTCCCTTTAGTATGTAATGTCCCGCCTCTCTAGTCAGTGGAACACCAATCCCCAACTGACAAGTGTCTTTATCATTCACTTGACTCCAATGGCTGGAATTTACATACTCGTACTTCCGCCCCTCTCCAAGGTGCCGCCCCTCAAAAAGATGACTTTTGTCATGGTCACGAGATCTTGGTAAAGAAAGTCCCAAGTTGGTTTGATGCCTTCTACTGTCGGGAGGCTGAATCACAGACCGAAACCCCTTCGACTCATCACATGCATATTTTCAATAAATACTATACTTACTTTAATGCTAACTTTTGGGGTATGCATTAACTACAGCTTTATTGACCACAAACAATATGGCTGTGAAGCAAGTAAACACAGAAACTGAACCTTTTCTTTGTTTTTATTCCAATGCTGCAATTGGAATATACTTAGAAAAATCCCTGCATGCACATAGTGTATATTTATAATATATATAAAAAATAAAATGTTTTTTGGTTTTTATTAACTTCATTTTTCAGTGCTTATTTTTAGCTTTGTGGTTTTTTTTCTGAGCTTTTTGTGTTTTATAAACTGTATGAGATTATTGTTTCCAGTATTTATTAGATATATGTTGACTTCATTTTTATTTTGTTTTTGTATTGGGGTGTTTTATCGTTTTATTACCTTCCAAAAGTTCAGTTGACAAATTGGTAAATTGATAGGTTTGTTTGAGGGTGACCAAGACGTCGCCGAGAAATGGATCCAGTTGCAAACTCGCATTGCAAGTGTGTGGATTCAACCGTATGGTGTTTCAGTTTTTTTAATTGATGTGGTTTTCATTGTCTCCTTTTTGAAGTGTGATTTTTAGCTACTGATAATCAAGCAACACAAGTGGTAGAATATCGAGCACAATGAAGATCCAGTATGTAGCTTCTATGGCTTGAGTTTAATGAAGCTCCCTGTCCCTATCCCCTCCAGGTACTCTGTGTGCTCTGGATATCTGCCTGTCCCAGCTGCAGGATGTGGGAACCCTCAACATTTACCAGACAGTACGGAGAATGAGGACTCAGCGTGCCTTCAGCATCCAGACTAGTGACCAGTACTACTTCTGCTACACCTCCATCCTGGAGTACGCCCAGCGACAGGGGGCCCTCACAGCCAATCAGTAAGGACTCCCACCACCCCACACCCCCAAGCGCTGGACCAATCGCAGGCAACAGAGACTGACCAAATCACTCCCTCTGTGGCAGAGCCACCAATCGGCAGTCAATCTCAACTGTAGAACTATAGATGTTTCAAACTGAGCAAAATGTTTGAGTCCCCTAACCAAAAAAAAAAAAAAAAAAAACAAGCACCATCAGCTAATTGTAACTGCAGGAGCAACTCATTTATGGGACACCCTTGATTGGATAGAAAAGTAAACCAGTCTTGACTTTTGAAACAGGATTCAGACATGCAGCTCTGCAAACTGTCCCGGCTGTTGTGCATTGATAAAGAATGTTGAGATTATTGTTCACTTTTGTTGTTAAAATGTTAATCTTTGTGACTAACAGGCTCACTCCATACTATGACAGCCCAGACAAATCCCTAGAACCAGAATACTAAAAGAATAAGAAACCTGGCTATATACAGTATGGTAATGGTTAGGGTTTCTTAACAAGCAATTTACAAAGAACAATTAACTGCTACAGCAAAAGAGTTTGCAAAATAGCAGCCATTGACAGCTACTGTATGAAAGAACTACGCAAAACTGTTTTTGTTGGGTGGCTTTAATTTCTAATAGTCAGAAGCCACTATTGCAAGTTATTAGACGTCACTTTCTGTCAAATCTTTCAACAGATTGCTTTAGAAAATCCGGGAATAGCAAAGGGAATGTGTTTCTTGTAAACTCCAGGGAGTTCTGTAACAGTCTAAATGGACGGCTGTAAAATGGGACTCTTATTTTCAACCTTGCTATAGTAATTTGCTGCTGTTGTAAACAGACGATTCTGCGAGAATGGTTTGTTTAAGAGTTAAAAGTTGTTACTACAGGTGGAAATGAACCTTTTTAACTGTGGTCTCAATGAGCAACGGAAATATAGCTTTACTGTTTGATCTTGGTTGGGGAAAGTCTTGTGATCTCATTGTTTGTGGGCTCAGTTCATCCAGGAATAGAAATTAAGTGCTGCACCTCAGTTTAGCAATTGTTACTGTTTAGCCATCCATCCACCCATAACTCTTAAACACGAAAAAGCACCGAATTTAGGAAAACTAAGAAGTCTAGAAGTCTTTATCGAAGTCATACATTTATTTTAGTATTTCTAAACTATGTAATAATACTTGTAATACTTTGTAAAGTTTCCTGACTCCCAGACCCCCCTCTTGTGTTTTCATCCCTGTTTGTATCCCCCCCCAGACCCCTCCCCCAGCCACACTCAAGAAGTGGTGCCTCCACGCCAATGCCAGTCTTGCCTGTAGAAACTAGTAATGAATTTGTTTTTATGAAGGACTGAGGGGCTGTTGAAAATGCAGTTTTTATCCCATGTCTACATTTTATAGGATTGTTCATGTTCAAAAGAGGTGGGACTGAAGCAAGTTCAGGCTCCCACGGTGACACTGGGTCAGACGTGTGAATTTCAGATAAGCCTGGTCTTGCTTTTAAAGGCTTTGTTAGATAACCATCATGGTGACTCTATTGTCAAAACCCTTGATATTAGCCTGAATTATATATACAGTCTGCAAAAGTGTTTTAATGCAAACATTTACTTTTACAATGTAACATTAGTGCCACTTTATAAAAAGTGTGAATGATTGTAATTATGTATGAACTTGCACATGGTTTCTTAGTGAACTCATATTGAATTCATAGAGTACATTTCTCTTTATGACCCATTCCATACACAACCATAAAATAATTTTATTGTGAAAAGAAATTTATTTTTCAAGTGTGACCAGTTTCTTTTTACTTTTCATTTAAAATAATGAAATATTTTAGTTTATAAATATTCTATAATAAATAGTCCTTTCAAAATATTTTATCGATAGCTTCAGGAAAGTCTGATATATATATATATATATATATATATATATATATATATATATATATATATATATATATATATATAGTATTTTATATTTTATATTTTACATGTTCAATTGAGACTTTAACAATAAATACTGTAGAATTAAGCTTATTTCCTCCCATGTTTCAATTTCATGGTATTCAAACTTTTATCCCATTTTAAGAGTCTATAAAGGCAGATGGATACATTGCATAGAGTAGTGAGGACCAATTAAAAAAAACGTGCCTTTACTTTGTGGTATGTTGAATACCTTTCATATCGCCCCAGCTGATGCAGACTCCAATAGATATAGTACATCCAGCAGTCTGAGGTGTGTATGCATTATAATAATCGAATATCAATATATTTACTTTAATAATATAATTGTTTTAAAACAACTGATGAATGGATGTTACTTCCTCCATATAAAGTGTGAAATAATTTAGGCATATTCAATATATATATATTTGTGAAATCTCATAGGAAGGGGGTTAGGTAACGCAATGAGATCCCCTTTCTGAAGCCTGGCTTAATTCACAGGTACGTTCTATAGTTTTGATTGAGCTCCTTGGTGCACCAAAGTCTCCACGCAATTATCAGGCTCTGTTGAGACCCAGGACATACTGTTGATGTTTGGAACCAGACATATACCACATGTATGTACAGTATTTACTTTTGTTCTCCATTTGCGGTGTCTTTTTTCACAAGCTCCTAGATCTCCAAATGCTGTTGCTTGTTGGGTAAGATTCACTGGAGTGAACTGAAAATCATTATACAAGGCATGCCCAGAGAAGTGAAGCATCTCCCTTAGAGTGATTATCTTTCAATGTCATTTCAATTGCTTTTTTACATTTCACTGTCTAGTGTTTGCAGTCATTCCGAGTTGTTCTGGTTCTCCAATGTGTAATTAACATGTTCTTCTGATCTGTCTTTACCTGACTGGTGACAATCTGACCTTCCAGCTCTGCTAACCCTACCTTTTCTATATGTACTGTATACCCTACCTGTGTGTAGGTGGGGCTGGCAGAGTTGAAATGTCATTTTGTCCCATGATTTGAATGGAATGAGGAAGGCCGTTCAATCCTGACACTAGGGATAAGCCAGACAAGCTCACAGCAACTCAAAGCCAGGTAAAGATCTAGAGGCATTGGAGAAACAGAAGCCACCATGGGTCGAAATTGTTGCAAACTCCAGATAAGTCAAGCAATGCAAAATGGCATTTGAAGCAACTGGAGTTTTCATGTTTTTCTATTAATGTGTATTTTTACAGTGTAGTGCAGTAATAAAAAAGCAACATATATGATTTGAATATGACAGACGGTGATGACACAATGCTGAGTGTATGCAAGCTGTGGTTCTTTTATTTACACAATGACTCAGGTGAAGCCCTTTCAGCTGCTCGCAGCACTAACACTTTGAGGGAATTCATTGGTTTCCTGCCCTTGTTCACTTCCTGTGGTAAACCTAGCCCCACATAGAACAAATTGACTAACCTTCCTTAAAGTCAAAAATAAGGTCTGGACAACAAATAATGTTAATAACTTTGAGTTTGCATTGTATTTCCTTGGTCATTTTCATTGACCCAGAAAGTGCAAGTGTAAACAGATATGACGAGAATAAGTCCTAGAAACTTAGAACTTCCTGTAACCAAACATAATACCAAGGTCAAGCAGAAAACACATGTTTGCTATGGCCTGTGTTTATCTAAAAACTGTCCATTTGAGAACTATATACAATTTATGAAAGTATTGTTAGCTATAATTTACTTGAACATTTTAATTTCAAACTCAAAACATGGATTGCTTAGTTCACTTTGTCATGTTGTAATCCAGTCATGAAATCTGGTTTAATTCAAAGTTATAGTGCTTATTAGCTTTTGTGACACTATAGACATTACTTGTTTAATTGTGCTGTAGCCCTGATGTAGATGAGCTATAGTTTTAATTCTGGACTTGGATTGCAAAACACTTGTCAACAAGCACTTCTATTCCTAATGATTTAATCTTTATTTTTAATTTGGGAATATCCCACAAGTACAGACATTTACTCTACATTACCGTAGTTCAAGTATACAGAAGTATGCTTCAAGTGCAATCTGAGGACAGTGTTGCTGGATGCTGCATTGTACCATTAACAGAAATATGCCTTGGAATTGTGTCATTATGTTAATCATATATGTTTTATATAAACATTTCTTTGATGTTGGTCTTTTTCATCTGGGAGTTTTAATAGTCAATAAGATACAGAATGCAATGTGGAGCATCAAAGGAGGTGGAGCTCACAATCAGGTGAAGAAAACACAAAATAATATTACCCTTTTAAAAGAAAAGACGCAATATGATAATTGGCCACCAGATGGAACCAGTTGCTAATATAAATTCCAGTGGTGTAAGCCCTGATGCAGATTATTTTTTTTATTTTCAGAATTCTTTATTCAGTCAACGTATTAGCCCAATTGACCATTCCTGTGTTGTTTAAGCAGGTATGTCTTGTGCCAAATTCATAGGTGAATTCTAGGAACCAATTTACATGAAGAAAGTACATACTCTGTTAATAAACTCAAAATTACTAAAACAGTGAAACAAAACAAATACTTTTTAGTGTTTGGTGTCTTTGGTTTAGTTTCAACATTACTGACTGGTTTCACAGAGTCTCGTTGGCACTAAACTTGGACTACCATGCCCAGCAGCCAGTTCACCATTAAAAAAATCTGTGTCATTCTGAAAAACCAGCCTTTTGGGAAAAGCTAAACATTGAAAAGTAGCATTCTATTGACAACGTGTGTGTGTGTGTGTGTGTGTGTGTGTGTGTGTGTCTATATATATATATATATATATATATATATATATATATATATTTAATAAAATTTTTTACCCCATTGGCTATTATAATGGAAACTCATATTTGTATAATAAATAAGCTTAGCTATGCTACTAAAAGTGCTTTTGTGGTAACCTAATGTATTTCTTTGTGAGAAAAGGTTATGCAAAAAAAAAAAAAACAGATCCAAGTAGAGTTATGACTTCAAAAACAAATGCCTTAATTGTATGCAACATAAACCTCATTGTAAGCTATTAGTGATCCGATGATCTTGGGCACTCAAGTGAAGTGGCTTCTTTCTTTAGGGCTAGTATGTTATGCCAGTGAAGCTGACTGTAATACAAAAAGAAGCATGGCGATCGAGCAAAGTTGGTAGCCTTTCTCCATTTGCAATATCTACATGGACATATGCTGATTAAACCACTTGCTTTTATGTTGCTCTATTTATTACTGTTCCTTGTATTTTGTATCCATTTCCAATCATTGTATTCCTTTCTGTTCTCCAGTGCAAAGTAATGTACTATTTATTTTTATGTCAATAAAAACAGTATACCTATAGTCATCAAGATTTCTGTTTATTTATTTGTTTATGCTTATTCGGTTTCTTGACTCGTTTTCTTGCCCTGTGCCTCATTCCCTATTCCAAACTGCTGCAGCCGCCAGTTCTGTCTAAAATCTACAGTCCAATGTGCGATGTTATGCAGCGGTCAAATATTGCCTGTATGTATCACGTTTTTCTATAATTGCCATGTATGAATTTATTTACCTATCTTCAACATATCTGCCCTTTGTTCAAGCCTTAAAACCTAACTCCGGGAACATCACTGAGCACAACCGTCTGCACACTGCACATCACTAAGCAGGACCATCTATACACTGAACATCACTAAGCAGGACCATCTACACACGGAACATCACTGAGCACAACCATCTACAGACTAAACATCACTGATCAGGACCATCTACACACTGAACATCACTAAGCAGGATCATATATACACTGAACATCACTAAACTATCTACACATTGAATATCACGGAGCAGAACCATCTACACACGGAACATCACTGAGCACAACCATCTACACACTGAACAGAACCATCTACAGACTGAACATCACTGAGTAGGACCATCTACACACTGAACATCACTGAGCACAACCGTCTACACACTGAACATCACTAAACTACACACTGAACATCACTGAGCAGGACCATCTACACATTGAACATCACTAAACTATCTACACACTGAACAGAACCATCTACACATTGAACATCACTGAGCACAACCGTCTACACACTGAACATCACTAAACCATCTACACACTGAACATCACTGAGCAGGATCATATATACACTGAACATGACCATCTACACCACTGGTTCCCAACCCTGGTCCTGGGGACCACCTGTGTCTTTTAGTTACCATTCCACCTGAGCTCTCAATTACTTAACTAGAGTCTTAATTGAACTGATAATTTGCTTAATTAGACAGTTGTTATTGTTTTCAGCTCTGAAACAGTTCAAGTGGAGTTCAAGTTACTTATAAAATGTTACAGAGAACTTGAAATCTGCAACTAGGATTCTACAGGCATTATAAAATTACATTTGAAGTTACTTTAATTGAAAAACTGCCTTTACCTGTCTTCACCTGGATACCTATCAAGCTCACTCTGGAAATTAATTTGGCAGCCTCAACCTGCAAGGTGGAAATAAAACAACCACCAAATATGAACTACTAACAACAGTCACGCTCTCATTGATATAAGCCAGCATGTTGGGAGTTCAGATCAGTACTAAGATGTGCTTGCAGAGCTGTGAGCCAGTATCACTGTGCAAAACTTTCTCCAATGGGTTACCGTATACAATCGAAAAGTCAACATAAATCTATATATTACAACAATGGAGCAATACAAATAAACAATGACAAAGTGCACTAGATTTTAGCTTCATGCAATGTTCCTTAAAATACACCTCCAAAAGCATCACATGTTGAAATAGCTCACTTACAATGGGGAAAATCACACCCAAATAGGAGACTTAAACAGGTAAGGAAAACATGTGTGCGTACTGCAAGAGATATGGTTTATCAAAGCAAAGGACCAATTCCACCAATCACCCCTCACTAAATTCACAAGCACCAAAAAAAGAATGTATCATTAAAATACTGTGTCTCTCTTACAGTCAAGTGGAAAAGACAAGTTATGAAGACGACGGAGTCTGGATATTTCTAATGTACCCCATTTAAATGTTTAAATAATGTGTAAATAACTGATGGCTATTCATGAAACTGTTCTAGAGTTCCATTGGGCCTATTCACAGAACTTTAAAGAATGTTTTAAAGAATGGTTTTGAGAATGGTTTAAAGAATGGTTTAAAGAATGGTTTAAAGGACAGTGTTATAAGCATTCTCTCAGATTAAACACTGCTTTGAAACATGAGAATAGACAAACAAACCCTCACTAAAACATTTGAAAAAAGTTTCATGATCTTGACTGATTAACCAAAATGGGCTTAAAAAACCTTAACGTTTCTTAAACCATTCCTTACACTTTTGTGAAAAGAAGCCAGTACTGTTAACCACAGATTAGTATACAGAGCATCACACAGATAAGAGAAATGCTAACCCTATAGCAATGCTTATAGAGTAAACAGATACATTGTCATCGGAATGTTTCTTTAAGACCACCTCAGTACAAAGAGCAAAGGCCCAGACTTTTCCTGTGGCTATACTATATATTTAATTTTTAATATGCTTTACCATTACCTCTCTGTGCTTTACAATGCTCACTTATTATGCTTTCACTGTACTTAACTACATCAGCTGGTAAACATGGTTAATTGTACAAAACACAATTAATAATATATTAAAACAGGAATGAAATTTCAGGTAATTTAATTTATCAAAAGTTTAACTGTTAATCAGCAGTGTGGTATATTCAACTGAACTAAACAGCTGCAAATCTAAACACAGCTTTCACATACAGCGGTATAAAGCCACTTGGCAGACAACAGACCACTGTAATTTTATTTAAAGGGTCTAATGTTGATTGACAGATTGCAAATTGAGTGAATCAGTTTAACAGTCATCTGCTGTGAAAATGAGAGCAAATGTATGTTTTATGATGTCATAAAGCAGCAAGAAGTTGCAAGACATCAAGCTCTATTAAACTTTTGTTGTGTTGATATTTTTAACATGGGCTTTGAGCTGCTTCTTGCATGCACAAAGACTAAGGCAGGGGCGTGGTTTCCCAACACGCAAACCACGCAATTGCGTGGACCCCTCGGGGCTAGGGGACCCCCTGCTGCCTAGTAGCAGTGTTACATTACAGCCTGATTTGCAACAAAATCCTTATTTTCTCAGATAAAGTAAAATAATACACACATTTGATTTCATAGACCACACAAACCCCATCTGCACATATATCCATTTACAAAAGTTAATTTCATTCAGCGTGCGTCATGACGCATTTGAGCTATCCTAACTAGGCCCGCTTCTGTCAGTGAAAGCTAGCAAAGGGAAGCGCAAATATCCTAACGGAGCTCCTAACGGTTACTCTTTAAGAGTAACACTGCAGAGAATCATCTGATTAGGAGGAGGTGGAAAATGTTTGTACTCCTCGTGATATTGCCACCACCTCAGCTCGCTGCTGCAGCACAGTTAGCACAGACCTACCGGATAACTTGACAGCGACTCACTCAGAAGCAGCAGCTCCACCTGCCGCGGAACTTGTCGATGTCTCGCCCGAATCCTAGCAACAGCAATCGAATGATGACCCGGTGTTGAGTGAAACTGCCATTCTCTCGGACGACCCAGCCCTTTGACCGGACAAGCTTACCAACCAAGAGAAATGTCAGCTCATCAAAAGTGGGCCAGTTCAAATTAAGGATTTTGACTTCCCACAAAACGATGACAAACTGTTACAAATGAGACTATGCCATTTTAAGGTGACATATGCAGTGCTATGATGATTTTTTGTGTTAAATGTATATATTTTTTTTTTCAACAGGCCCCCATGGCCTGGGTACAGGAAATTGCCCTGGTTGCTAGCCCCTAAAACCGGCTCTGATGGCAGGCAACTACACCTGAAGCGTTGCTCTTGTTGAAAGCACTTCAACACAGATCAGTTAATCTCAGCAATCACAATAAGAAGCACTCTGAATGACTGCAAACATATACAATACAAATGTATTGAAACAGTAAAAAACAACTCAAATTATATTTGAAATGACTTGGTCTTTAACTTTGTAATACATTTTCTTCCCATTAAACAGTCCCTGAAGGTACAGCACTAAAGATCTGTCTTCTCCTTCTCATGGTAGTCCATTGCTGGGCTGAGATGAGATGAGTGCTTTCAACATGACTTTAAAAAAATGAATTTCTTGACACAGGATGCACATTAGCAATTAACAGTACCAGTAAATAATAATAATAATAATAATATTTATATAACGCCTTTCATAGTGTACCACCATTACAAAGCGCTTTACAAGATACGAGGCTAGGGTGTGTGAACTATGCATCAGCTGCAGAGTCACTTACAACAACGTCTCACCCGGAAGACGGAGCACAAGGAAGTTAGTTGACTTGCTCAGGGTTTCAAAATGAGTCGCTGAGGTAGGTATTTGAACCAGGAACCTCCTAATTACAAGGCCATGTCTTTAACCACTGGACTACACAACCTCCTCTAATTATGTATGCTCCTGTTAAATCGACGTTATATGAGGAGCTGAAAGTATAGAGCAACACGTTATCGCCGATGACAGACAGCCTTCAGATTTGCGGTCAGACTGGTCAGCCTTGACCGGACAGTCTTCCCAGTATTTTCTTTTCAGGGTAGTCTTTGGCGCGTTGTATTTAAAAAAGAATGACGTGACGCTGGTGTCGACCAATGCAAAGGAAAGGGGGCGTTTCCAACTATTTTGTTACAAACACGAATCCGGACTCTGAAGCTTCTCTTTTTGCAGGTATGTAACAGCTGTTAAAACAAAAATATTACGGTTAAAAACTTCACCTTTGCAACAAAATAACAAGTACGTATCGCTTGCGAGACAGTGGGTGAGAGATCAGGGGAATGTGTACGCTGAGATCCATTTTAGCAAATGTGTTATTGATATTTTAAAAAATAAATAAATCAGGAAGGGTATGTGGGTGGTCGGTTTATTTTAATTTTTATTTCCATTATAACATTTTCAAATCATAGCTAAGCCGCCTGAAATCGATGCAACAGAGCATCGGTCGTTTTCTGTACTTGATAATGTGAAGCGTGTGTAAGAACGGGAACGAGCAGTTGAGACTGCTTTGTGGAAAAGGACCAGGTTGGACATTTTGCTCAGAAAAAAAAAATGTAGCAGTTAACAAAAGCATTGTAGCTCGTAGATTGAGACGTGCGTTTTTCCAGTAAAATAAAGCTACTCGGAGGGTTGTTGTCGTTTTAATTTGAGTTGTTGCTTTTTTTGCACGTATTAATCAAGCACGCCTTTTTTGTGAGATAAAACAAAAGCCCTTTATTATTTTTTCTTACCTCTTGTCGAAATATTAGCGTGTTTTGTTTGAGGCAATGGAAGGTATTTAAGTTGCTGCACTGTACTGTATGGGTGGGGGGTATGGCACGTTTGGGTTCCTCCAAAACGCAGTTGTGGATTCCTGGCTGACAACAGCACACAAAGAAACCGAGTAGCACAGAAAGAAATCGTACCGAGGTTTTTGCCGCGTTGAAGCAGTTCAATGGCGCTAGCTTTTACTTATTTATTACTATTTTTAGAAGTATAAAAACGGTATATCTTGATTAACTGTAAACACGAATTCATATGAACCGTTGCGTTTTGCACGCGTGTTCGGTGAAGAAAGGCGGAAAAGCTGTGTTTTGTAAAATATAAATGTTTTTTAAAAAAGAAATACCGGTAGATAAGGTTGATATTTGAAACAAACCAAATGCATTTCGGGTGTATTAATTGCTTTTAAAAATTAAGAAAATGTTGACCCATTACTGAAGAAATTCGCATTGTGTAGCTTCTTGGTAAACCATCGTAGCATAAAATTGGTTACACGACTGAGTACTATAGAGACAAGTGGGATGGCCCCTGTAGGGGGGGATTCACCGTTGCATACCGTTCTGTTAACACGTCGTTTTTTTTTTTTTTTTTTTTAATGTACAAATATGTTTGTTAGGTGAAGCGATGCCGTTGTGGTGACGTACGCACTGTATTTGTAAGTGAGTATTTGTGTGTTTTATGAACTGTTTTGTGGCTGTGACGCCTGCTGCAATCTAGAAAATGCAGATGGAGGTAGAAAATATTTTAGAAGCGTGCCAAAATCCCAATTCCTAAATCAGTTGCGTAAGGCAGCGGTATTAGGGAGGGTGGAGAAAGCGTTCAGTTGTTAAGACGATGGGAATCCCGGGCAAGCCGCTAGCCCCGCCCGTCGTGGGCAAGGATTTTTGTGAAGGATCCGCCTGTCGTAGGAGGAGACAGTTTCTGTTAGCGGATTACTGATTGGTTACAAGTAATTCCGCCGGAATGTGGGCGGGACGCCGTGGAAGTGCCTGTCCTGCTTTGTCGTCCCTACATTGTCACGTGGGTAGGTAACTTCAGGAAGTGGTGAGATTGCCTTACTACGCATTGTGGTGATGCGGAAGAAGTTACCATAGTGCAAGAATCAAAATAAAACACGCTGAAAGATGTGGCTTTTTCAGGGAAATTCCTACTGCATCCACTATTTAGTATAATAGATTTGTTTTCCTCTCGCAAGATTATTGCCCACGGGTTATTGTTCACAAATTAAATTAACATTACTTAGAAACCGAAATTAATTCCGCTTTACAATTTATCACCGAATCCAGGGTCTGGTCTCAGCCAAAGGGGCCTGGCTAAAGCAGTGAAGTAAGATTCTTAATGAATGTGCTTCTGGCAGAAGCTATTTTACAACGTTACGGTCAACGCAAAAACCCGAAGTGTAAATTAAGTAGTGTTTGTGTTTGGGGTGGGGTGTAGTATTAATATGTATAACATGCCTAACCCTCGTGCGTCTCAGAAGTGTTAAAGTTAAAAATATACATTTAACCCTATATTTGGACTTTTTTTTTCACAGAAACGCACAATGTTCGTTTAAATAGTATTTTTTTGCAGTATTATTTTGCACTACCAAATGCTTCAAGTGTTTCATGTTGAAAGTAATATAGAACCAATGTGACCAAAGAACATGGACATATTTGATAACACTTCTGTCTTCTCAGCCACACAACAGACACGGATTTTGCACAATAAACGGTGTCAGATATGTCAAGCTTTAGTCCACTTTAATTCGGAATGATTACCCAAAACTACAGCTGCAGTTGAGTTGTAGTTAAACGTCAGACGTTAGTGGTAGTTGCCTAGCCTGCAAGTTGTTGAGTCACATGAAGGCAATGGGTGGGGCTTCTTTAGATACACCACCTATTTGTAGCTTGAAAGTGGGCTTTATTCCCCAAAGGTTTTAATTGAATGTGATTCAGTTATTTTACAAGCAAACCAACCAATGGACTGAGTAGTACATGGGCTGGGCAGGTGAGGTATGCACCCCTACAACACCAGATTTAGGTTACACTGAGTTGCTCATAAACATTGAATCACCTTATTTTCCAGTAAATTCCTTCTAACAAAAACTACAACTTTTCTTACCCAAGTATACATTATTAAAAACACTTTTGGTGTGTACGCTGCATTTTAGATTATAATAAAATCACATTTCTACGGTAGAACTTGCTAGTGGCATTCATTGGCATCTATCCTATTTGTCCTACTTAGTATACAGTCAGTAGCATCTGTTGTACCTATTCTGTGGATATCAAAATGTAAATGTAGGCGGTAGAGTAATATGGAGAAGCACACAATAATGATTGAGGTTTTACTGTTTTGGCCATAAATACTCTATCACATCACCATATTTCCCAGTATTTTTATTTTTATTTTTTTTTAAATCGTTTCAAACAAATGCCTTTGTTGTAACAAACTGTGCTTCACTGCACTTTTTAAAGCAACAAGAAATTGTTTTTCCAAATTAAAAAAAAAAAAAGTTAGCAGACGGTGTGTTCTTTGTCTAAATAATATTGTAACCTTTCAGTATATTTTATTTAAGTTTGATCATTAAAAATGGGGGAAGCTTTGCCCAAGAGCAACATGAACCAGGCTGTACAACAGTCTAAATATGCGTGCTAATCCACCTTAATAGATTTCATTTTTTCCTTAAGTAGGATAGGACTGTATTAATATGTGTATACTATTACAATACGTACACCTGTAGCCTGGTGTAAACATTAATGCAAGGCTTGCTTGTACATACGCATGCTTTCTTCGCATATTCTGCAGCCTGTGTATAATGGAGGCAGGCAGGAACTGGGTAGGACTATTTCGTACGCTGCTTCCTCTACATTAATGAGCGTGATTGTTGTACTCCAATCAAATTCTGGAGATTTTCGAAGCCCTGTCTTTACAGACGATTTTTCAATTATGGGCGGAGTATACAAAGTATGAGTGACGGGTGGGGGGGGGCCGACATGAAGAGGCGGGGTTAAAGTTGACTGCCAGGATGTGTTTACCAATCGTATACTACAGACAGTCTTCCTCTGTCGGCCCTTTGGATCCGCGGCCAATAGAAACCCTGTGTGGGCGGGAGTAGCCCGCCTCTCGACAGAGAACGGAGGTTGTTTTCTCTGAAGAAAAATTTCCTTTTGCGGTCTGGCGCCGAGTTGTTTATTTTATTGTTATGGTTTTGTTTTTAATTGTTTTTACCCTTATTCCCACGGCTTAATTTACAATTGTAATTGTCTTGTTTTTAAATATCGGCGTAGTTTTAAACAAAACCGTAATTACCGAGTTATTTCTATCTCCGGTCGCAGTCGTGCGAGGAGGTGAGTTGTTTTAAATGTGTTATTTTGGGTTGCGGGTAAAAAACTAAGTTTTCCCCAAAATGTGTTCGGTTCTGAACCCACTATTCTGTCCGGCTTTGATAACCTGGTCGGTTTTACGTGGAGAAAAGATATGTATGTATATCATTAGCTAACTGAATTCAGTGAATGTGATTTATTTTTATTTTTGTTAAATATTTTAAGTTCGGATTGTTTTTGTAAGTGTGGCCCGCTTTGCTTTGTGACCCGGATCTGCCGGTCCACTGCAGACCAGTTTCGAAGGACCTCTGTCATACCACTGAGGTTATGTTTGTCTACAAAGCCCAGCACACAGCTTCCAATTACACATCGGGTTTACTACTCGAGGTCGGTGCTTGGAATTTGTGACACTGAAGGCCGCACAGGGGGAGGTTAATGAAAGAGGAGGGAGTGGGTTACAACTGTCGAATTCACTGCTACTATATAAACAGTACATGTATCCCGAGTTTGAAATATTTGATGCGATCAAAGTGTGACAAACGTGTGGTCCGCATAAGATTATACTATCTATCTACTGTATTGTTGGATCAAAAAGATTCGACATTTGTGTTGTGACGTTACCATTTTAGCAGTTAAATGATCCCAAGCATGTGCTTTCGTGAACGTTTCGTAAATATGCTTTGTGGTTTTTGTGTGTGTGTGTGTGTGTTTTTCTGTTTTTTTCCTAACTACAAATACATGTATTTTAAATAAAACGCCAGGTTTAGCAAAACAGTTCTGCAACATTATTACCACTGTACAAAGCAGATTAGTAGTTCCGCTGCGAATACCAAACGGGTTATTGTAAAACATGAGACGGTGTGCAAAACCACGGAGCCTATTGAATTAACACATCGAAAGGAAAAGCCATTATTTGCGCACAGATCTTTTAAAATGTATTTGTATTTATTTATTGGAAAGCACACAACTAAATGAAACCGAATGTAACCATGCCATCAGTTGGCTTATGTATTGTAATCGACACGTCCATTTGGTTTGCTTGTACACAAACGTGTAACAATCTCCCGCTGTAGTTTCGTGTAGGCATTTTAAGGAAATCGAAAAATAAATCAGATAAGTCAGAAGATTGTTATACTCAATGTTCTTGATTGTGCTCCGGTGTTTAAGTGCAGGCGGACATGGAGCCAGTGTGGAAAAGCTGCTTCCGTGTGACATACACATTTCGCACGGCGTGTGGCACCGTGGTGACGTATATGGCGAATTCTGCAGCATGTGTCCGGCTGTATGGGGTTAATAAGAATGCAGTCATAATGAAGTGGCTCTTTGTTTTAACAAACATTTTGGGGGTGTGACTTAAGATCGCTGATTTATGTGCAGGCGTGTCCTCCTTTTACATTTTAAACAAGCAAGTGAGTCAAAATGATAAAGGACTATAAAGTAGTTTGTATATGTGTAGGTTATTATAGGGGAATACTGTATGTACTGTTATCAGAGCGGTCTATACAATTATTCCAGCTGAAGCGAACCAGTAGGGGTTACTCGACATAAAACACAATGCCAGAATTTTTATTTATTTATTTTTGGTAAAAAGCCCTTAAAACAAGCTTGAAATAAGTATTTATTCTTTTGCTCAAGACTATAAAGTTATCTTGGTTTTGAAAGTGTTTTAGTTACAGTGGCATCTGGTGCAACATATGTTTCACTAGGTGATTTAGCAAAAGTACTTTAATACATAATACAAGTTTGTATTCAAACTGGGATCAAAACTACCAACAAATTGGTACATATGAATTCTCCACAGCCAATTGTGTATTAGCCATCAGTTGAACATCATATTTTGTATATCCATCTGAATGCTACCCAAAAAAAAAAAACTTAATTGACATTGCATTAAAGATTTCTTTCTGTAAGAAGCCTTTCTTTTATTATGCAGTGTTCCAGTATTGTTTAATTAACAAAGTGTACATCTACAGCTATGGCCAAAGTTTTGCATCGCCTTATAGAATTAACTCATTTTGCTTCATAAAGTCTAATAAAACGTGCTGAATAATGTTGTTAACATATCGAGTTACATACTGCTTTATAGTTTTCCATATACTTAATGAAAGACATATTTAATAGATTTGTATTGTGCTATATATAGTATTACGGTACTAGAAAGCATATCATCCACAGTTGTCTTTTTTTCTTTTTAACTTTGTTATATCAGTTTTCACAAATCATGCAGGCATTTCCAGTTCTGACTAAGTTCTTTCTCCTCATGTCAGTAAAATACTCCTTCGTGGCTATTTGGCTACATGCAAGTCAAACAAGACCCAATTTAAAGTCTAGCCCCTTTGTCTCTCCAAAAGTACATTACTTTAATAGCATTTAGTGTCAAACCAATAACAGCTTCAGAGTCTTCCCAAGCTTTTGCCTTTTTAAACCATTTGTGAATGGGAGGGGGGACTGCTATATGTTACTGAACTACCAGGGCATGCAGTCAGTGTTTTTTTTTTTTAAATGTAGCACTAGGTTTAATGCTTTGTGAATATCAGACTAAGTATTTAAATGCCTCAAAGCTAGAATTCTAGTTATCCATTTGCCTATTTGCATTGCTCTCCATCAGGGGGGAGGGCAGCTCCAGCCCAGGAGTGCTGTTCTATTACAGATTTAGTAGGTGTAATTCATTATTTTAGTACAACCTGGTCAGGCTTAATTAGTTCAAATAAATAATTAAGGAACAAATACATGTATTACAAGTTTGCCTTACTCTATATGTAATATATGTATTTATTTCAGTGAAAAGGTTCAGACTGGTAACATGACAGTGCTTGTGTCCTCTTCCTTAGGTTTCGAGGTCCCCTCGAGGTATGAGTTCACAATGAAGAGGCGGTTGGATGAACAGGATCCAGTTTTTGCGTCTCAGCAGCGTCGCCTTGCAAGCAGCACGGAAAGCTTCCAGCACCGTGTACTTGCACCAGCGCCGGCAGTGTACGAGGCTGTGTCAGAAAACATGCAGCCCACCACTGGCATCCAGTACTCCATCCCTCAGGGGTACCAGGTAAGCCCTGCAGCGGACACCGGGACCCTTTGGATCCAGGTAGTGCTGGCTCCTTTTTATTTCTATCTACCGCTGTATTAGAGAGCACTTCCTAGCAACCTTCTGCTTAAACATTTTTATATCTTTTATATATATTATGCGTGTTTTAACCCCACACATGAGACGCGGAGCACACAAGATTACAGCAAGATGTAGATATGATTATGATATTAATAATGTCCTGTTCCATCAGCATGTGTGCTTATTCCTTTTAGTCCCAACATTCACAAAATGTCTTGATGTCAGTAATACTGTTAGTAATGGATAAAACACCTTGTATTCTCACTTTGTTGGAAAATACAATGTCATTCCATGATGTAAAGAGAACATGTCAAGGTATAGGCTATATATTGTACCTGCATGCAAATACTGTCTACTTGTACGTGCACCATTCCAAACCTGTTAATGTTTTGAATCCCTGTAACAGCTGAAACTGCTCATTTCATAAAGCAGTTGTTGCCTACCTGATTATTTCCCTGTTCCTGACCTAGCATTGCGTAATCTCCAGTTACTCGTTATGTTGGCGTTAATATATGAACAAAGTCCAAAATAAAAATAAAATATTTTATGTTGTTTTCATTGCCCTGGTTTTGGTATTTGACTGTAACCATATGCAATGCACATTAAAACCTGTTTAAATAGTCACACTGTAACCAGCTTTTACCTGCTAATAACCTTCAATACCCTAACATGCCACCTGTCTTAATTATCCCCAAACATTTCTTGTTCTGAAGTGCACGGTGCATGTTTCCTCCCTGCAGGTGCCAACAGTGGCCCAGAGCTCCAGTAGCCATGGGCACACCCCAGGCACAGCTGTGCATAGCGGGGGGCACCACCACCCCCCAACCATACCACCCCACAGTGGGCAGGTAGTGCAGAGCCACCCCCAGGCCCCCACACCCACCGCCCCTGTGCAGGGCCAACAGCAGTTCCAGAGGCTCAAGGTGAGTGCTGTCAGGTCCATTTCAATGCACAGCACCTTTTCTTTACTGGACAGGGTGGGGAATCTTAGCTGTGCTAAAAAACTGAAATTCCTATATTTAAAAAAAACAGGAACACACCCTAAATTAACACAACATAAAAAGGACCGCAGGATTTAAATTTTACAAAAAAAAAAAAAGTGGTCATTACTAGTCTGCTTTAGCAAATTCCTTTTAACTTGGAAAGCATTTGTTAGAATACCAATTAATTCTGTATTGAGATGGTTTTAATTCAGTTTTTGCCAACCAGTAGTTTTTTGTGAAGATGTCATTAACAATACAAGTGTAGGATTTTGTTGGCAAACAGCATACCATTTCAGAGCAGGTTTGGAAACTGTAAGTGAACCTTAGTCCCTTCCATTACTAAATAAAACAAATCTGTTGTCAGCTAGCATTCACTCCATCACAATTATGGTGATCTCGCAGGCTCCCTACTTTCTGTACAGTGAAATTACTATTTATTTTGCTGTTTTGGATGTCATTCAAAGCTAAAACGCTCGGCAGTGCTGAATTTAGAAATACTAAAAAAAAGATCAATGACAAATATTTGATTAGAATATCTTTCACTCTTCCTGCTGTCTGACATCCACTTCTAATTGAAACATTTAAATTTTAATTTATTCAGTTTCTTTTACGATTTCTAAATACCATTTTGGATAAACCAGTTTCGGCCAATTAATGGGATATGCTCTGAACAGTTTAAATTAAACTCTGATGGCTCACAGATGAACCCTGAGAAGGTCATGGAATGTAAGGAGATTTCCTTATACCTTATCTCCTTTCATGTAGGTTGAAGATGCTCTGTCCTACTTGGACCAGGTGAAGTTACAGTTTGGGAGTCAGCCCCAAGTTTACAATGACTTCCTTGACATAATGAAGGAGTTTAAATCACAAAGGTGAGCATCAGCTTTTTATTTTTTTTTTTTAAAAACATATCTTTTGAGGGGCTCCCGAGTGGCACATCCAGCAATGACACTCCACGCGGATGTGCCCTATAGTCTGGGGAGTCCAGGCTATCTCACAGCCAACCGGGAGTTCCTAGGGGGCGGCACACAATTGGCCGAGCGCTGCCCGGGTAGGGAGGGCTTAGGTCGGCAGGGGATTCCACGGCTCACCGTGCAGCAGCGAGCCCTGTGGCCGATAAGGCGCCTGTGGTTCTGCAGTGGAGCCTCCAGATCTGCGTTGTCGTCCGGGACTATAGGTCTGGGGGCCTCGCTGTGGATTGCGAGCAGTGAGCTGAGGATACAGATAACACTGTGTAACAAAAAAAAATTTTTTTTGTTCCTGGGTAGTAAGTGTTATTTCTAATTGCTTATACCTCAAAAGTATAGAACATGGCTATTATTCCCCACAAACCTTGCTTTTGTGACCAGGACAGTGATATTTCAAAATACAGTATAATTGTAAATCTCGAAAAACTACTCACTTCTAAATCTTTTGTAGTCATCTTTGTATTACTTTAGTATAAATACATGTTAATTTGGATTCATATGTTGTTTTTTTCTGATTTTATGTGAACGAAGACACACATTTGCCCATTTTCCCATTGGAAATAGTGATATTTTGAAATATCACTGTCCTGGTCACAAAAGCAAGGTTTGTGGGGAATAATAGCCATGTTCTATACTTTTGAGGCATAAGCAATTAGGAAATAACACTTACTACCCAGGAACAAAAATTGTGTTACATAGTGTAATAATTGAGCATACCAAATTGGGGAGAAAAACCGGGGTAAAAAATTGGCGACGACTAAATTTATTAAAAAAGGTGTTTGTTTTTTTTATTTATTTTTTAAAATCTTTTTGTTTTTAATAATGATTTTATCTGAGCTACATAGTGGCACTTTCCACATTGTTTAAATAAAAATGAAACTGAAGTGTGGGATTTCTGTTCCAGCATCGATACTCCAGGAGTGATCAGCAGGGTCTCTCAGCTCTTCAAGGGTCACCCAGACCTGATTATGGGCTTCAACACTTTCCTGCCTCCAGGGTATAAAATAGAGGTGCAGACTAATGACCTTGTGAACGTTACCACACCAGGGCAGATCCATCACATCACCCCACATGGCATCCAGGTGCAACAACTGCCCCTACCCCAACCGCCACAGCACCAGCCCCCGCCCCCAGCACCAGCCACTCCTGCTGCAGCACCTCCCGCTGCCCAGCCCACGCCAGCAAAAATCAGCAAGGTGAGCATTCCAGACCTTTCAACATTGAACTGGAGTGATCTAGGAAAGAATGCCCTTTAGCATTGCAGAATGGTAAACAAAGAATTATGTATTCCTTCTCTACAAAAGTGCAGCACTTAGGGGGGTGGTAAATGTTTTCCTCTCTCCTTTTGTCAACACAAAAAGGATGACTCTCAAGGCAGTGAGAATAAGGCTCTGAAATGTAAGTTAAGATAATGTAATATTTGCACCCTTTGTTACATTGAATTTTTTTCCGTTGCAGAGTGAATCCGAATAACAGCATGTGTGTGAGAATTATCTTTCTTTTTCTTTTTCTTGCTCATTTGCAGCCCCAGCAGTCGCCAGCCCTGACCCCTACAAGCCAGTCCAATCCGTCCATCCCCCCCTACGCCTCCCCACGGTCCCCGCCAGTGCAGCCCCACACACCGGTCAGCAGTACTCCCGCCAGCGTCCCACCACTGCAGAACAACCAGCCTGTGGAGTTCAACCACGCCATCAACTACGTGAACAAGATTAAGAACCGCTTCCAAGGCCAGCCTGACATCTACAAAGCCTTCCTGGAGATACTGCACACTTACCAGGTAGGAGCTGGGTGCTCTGTGTGTCTGTATACAACTTGGATTGGAACTCTTAATGAACATTTCAGGGATAAAAACTTGACTGATTCATTCCAGGTTTTTACTTTGAGCTCAGATGTAATTAATTTGGTTGTGCTTGTTTGCTGCTGTCTCAACCAGATACAATCCTAACACTGTTCTCTCTGCAGAAGGAACAGCGCAATGCAAAGGAGGCAGGTGGGAATTACACCCCAGCGCTGACGGAGCAGGAAGTCTACGCACAGGTAGCTCGTCTCTTTAAAAATCAGGAGGACCTTCTCTCAGAGTTTGGACAGTTCCTGCCAGATGCCAACAGCTCTGTGGTGAGTGTCAGGTTACAGGAAAACTTTGTCTCCCCTTTGTCTTAGAATATATGGTCAAAGAAGTCTTGGAATTAGTCTGGATGTTTTGTCAGAGATATTGATTGATCAGAGATTTTTAAAATGAGCGCAATGATGATTTTTCTGTCAGTGTGGAAGGAGTGAATAAAAATATATTCAGCAGTGTTTGATTTGAACCCCCTTTAAGTTTAGTTTAATTTCCTTTTCCCACAGCTGTTAAGTAAGACGACAGCAGAGAAGGTAGAAGCTGTGCGAAACGACCACGGTGGCACTGTAAAGAAACCTCAGCTCAACAATAACAAACAGAGACCCAATCAGAACGGCTGTCAGATCCGCCGGCACTCTGGAAGTGGTGCCACTCCTGTTAAGGTAGAGAACACCATAAACTTGAATGTACAAAGAGGTCTGGAGTTTCCCACATGCAGGTGTTCTAATCTGAGGTCATGCTTACCAGCTTTATGCCCTAAATGGTCTGTTACTGTCTCAAAGGCAGTAGTAGCATACTGTACAGGCATAAATCTAAGCCTAGTGCTCCAGTCTGCTACTTTTTAATTATAAGCGGCCAAATTGCAGTCGTGAACATTTCCTATAGCTAGAAAATCATATTTGTGATATTCTCTGTCATGTAATGGCAGCCATTCGTTGCCAGATTAATTTTCTTAACCTGTGAAATGCCTGCAGTGGTCACCACGTGATGCTTTACAGTGCACTGTCTCCTAATGGCCAAAGATTTCCTTAAATATGTGCAATTAATTGGTGTTTTGTTTGTCATACAATTAATACCTCATTGAACAACCACGGTGTACTGCTGTGATGTTCCAAATGATTACACCGTGTAACAATTTTTTTTTTTTTTTTGGTTCCTGGGTAGTAAGTGTTATTTTCTAATTGCTTATGCCTCAAAAGTATAGAAAATGGCTATTATTCCCCACAAACTTTGCTTTTGTGACCAGGACAGTGATATTTTGAAATTTACCTATTTTCCAGAACATTCCAGATAGATTCAGTGCTGAGTAAACTTGGAGTAACTTCTAGAACTTTCCAGTAATATAAATAGTAGTATAAATACAGGGGCCCACCAGTTCAGTGTAGTTCCAGCTGCCTAAGTGGATACATATCTGCATTTTTCTGAGATGGCATCAAGAGGCTGCAATGGTGGCATTCCTGATGGGTCTCCAAGGCAGTTTTACCAAGTTTCCCTGCTATCTTTGCCTTTGGGACATCAGGGACACCAAGGCGCACTACCACAGGTGGGACTGGCCACAGCGGACCGAGTTCTCTGTGGGGAGGAGCAACGTCAAGTGGTTGCCACTGGTGGACCCCCGGAAGGTGCAGATGCCACCACTGCACATCAAATTGGGCCTTATGAAACAATTTGTCAGAGCTCTAGATAAGGAGTCGGCAGCCTTCAAGTACCTTCAAGACTTCTTCCCTAAGCAGTCTGAGAACAGCTTTGTCGCAGTGGTTCGGGGCTTTCTGGGCAATCACAAGGCCGAAAACTATGTGGAGCTGGTTGAGACTCTGGTGAAGAACTACGGCACAGTGGGCTGTAGGATCTCCCTCAAAGTCCATATCCTTGATGCTCATCTTGATAAATTCAAGGAGAACATGGGAGCGTACTCGGAGGAGCAAGGTGAGCGCTTCCACCAGGATATACTGGACTTTGAACGCCTCTACCAAGGACAGTATAACGAGAACATGATGGGAGACTACATGTGGGGGCTGATTCGTGAAAGTGATTTACAGTATAATCGTAAATCTCGAAAAACTACTCGCTTCTAAATCTTTTTTGTAGTCATTTTTGTATTACTTTAGTATAAATACATGTTAATTTGGATTCATATGTTGGTTTTTTCTGACTTTATGTGAACGAAAAGACTGTTTTCTCATTGGAAATAGTGATATTTCAAAATATCACTGTCCTGGTCACAAAAGCAAAGTTTGTGGGGAATAATAGCCATTTTCTATACTTTTGAGGCATAAGCAATTAGGAAATAACACTTACTACCCAGGAACAAAAATTGTGTTGCATAATGTTATTTACATACATATTTTAACACAGATGCTCCGATTGCTTCTATTTAAATAACACCTTTAGTGCTTAACATACATATTACACCACCTAAGGGAGAATACCAGATACTATGGGTAGTCAATATGTAATTTTTGTTTGAAACCTTCTCTTAACATACAAGGCTTAAAAAAAGAAAAGAAAAAAACATTGCAAATACACTTCCTTTACCTGGAACTTTTGCTTAAACAACTGTGTGTCCTGTTTTCCAAACTGAAATGTTAACATTTTAGGACCTCCTCGGAAATAAGGTCTTGAATCTCATAAGAGTTTTCTTGAAATTTGTAACATTTTAATTTGAGTAATCAGTCCTGATAATGTCTAATCATAATGTTTACATTTAGTACATATTTGTTTAAAATAAGTTGTTTATAACTTAATATCCAAACTTTCCCTCAATGACCCACCAAACTGTAGCCAAGAAAGTTTCAGCCCTTGACACAGAGCTGGTAATAAAATGCATAGGGGATTGATGCATGTAAGGCCCTAAAGATTGACTGTTTTTACAAATCTATTTTCTACAGTTTGGAGCTAGATTACTATTTGGTGAGTCATTAGGAAGTAGTCTTCTGATCTCAAAACTATGTGGGATGGACTAATAGTGTAGGTGTTACCGAAATACAAATATTCCATGCTATTTTAGGGGGTACAAATGTCAGATTAAAGTGGAACTGTTGCACACAGAAGCCTGCAAAGCAGAAATGTTTTTATGCTTGACCTGACTTGTATTTTTGTAATCAATCCAGCCAAAAAGACTGCAATCTTGCGATGAACAGTGTTTTAACACCACCTACCCACGTTGTTGCAGGATTCTAATTTAAGTCCCGCAGTTTGTGCTGGGTTCTTTGGGCCAATGCACAAGGATGAAAATACTGTCCTCTGCTCTGAACACTTGTTTACTATGATTTTGTGTTAATGGTAAGATCGCTCTCGGTTTCTTTCAGAAGAAGCCCAAGCTCCTGGGTCTGAAGGATCAGTCGCTGGCTGAGGCTAGTAAGCACGGTGTTGGAACAGAGTCACTCTTCTTTGAGAAGGTAAGAATGACTAGCAGCTAGACTTGTCTCCAGAATGAAATTCTGTTTCATGAAAGAAAATTGCTTGCCCAAATAACTGTACCTCCTTAAAAAAAATAAAATAAATAAAAATTAATAAAATTTTAAAGCTGTGCAAAGGTGACGACTGAATTTGTTATAAGTTAGCACAAATGCAATTTTGTCATGTACCATACAGAATCAAAAATAATGAGCTGTCTAGCTAGTATTCCAATTGCTCGGTGAACTAACCCTCTACTGCAAGACCTTTGTTATCAGATTGTGTGTGCAAGTAACATATTACAAGATTGGAACACAATTTTTCAAATTAGCAATGTCATACAATAGAGTGGCTGAGTGGCTGCAAGATCTTTATTAACATAATACTAAAGTCGTCCTGAAACTCTCTCTCTCTCTCTCTCTCTCTCTCTCTCTCTCTCTCTATATATATATATATATATATATACACACACATATATATATATATATATATATATATATATATATATATATATATATATATATATATATATATATATATATATATATATATATATAATATATATCTATATATATATATTACATATAATACATATAATCGTTATTGTGTAAATCCGTATCTGTAAATTACACGTTGCATATTCACTGTTGTAAATAAACCATTTTAAATTTGGTATATCCTGAAACAAATTATGCTTTTATTTTAGCTTTATAATATTAACAATGTCATTGTTTTAGATTGAAATAGTACACACATTACTCTCGTTAAGAAAAGCTTAATAAATATGGTTTGTGCTATTTGATTTTATATGTATGTATATTTGTATATATATATGCATGTGTGTGTGTGTATGTATATATGTATGTATATATATATATATATATATATATATATATATATATATATATATACATTATATATACAGTGGCTTGCAAAAGTATTCAGACCCTTGACCAATTCTCTCATATTAGTGAATTACAAATGGTACATTGAAATTTCGTTATGTTTGACATTTTATTGTTAAACACTGAAACTCAGAATCAATTATTGTAAGGTGACTGGTTTTATGTTGGGAAATATTTAAGAAAAATAAAAAACTGAAATATCTTGCTTGCATAAGTATTCAACCCCTGTGCTGTGGAAGCTCCCAGTTTGCACCGATGAAAGAAATTGCCCAAACGGGGACACAATTACCTTACCATTGGCCTCCACCTGTGAACCATTAAAGTTGCTGTCACATTTTCTGGATAAAAACCCCACTGTTGAAGGATCATTGGTAAGGCTGTGAATCTGAAGGAAAATGAAGACCAAAGAGCATTCTACAGAAGTTAGAGATAAAGTAATACAAATGCATAGATTAGGGAAAGGGTACAAAATAATATCCAAGTGTTTGGATATCCCAGTGAGCACAACTGGATCAATAATCAGGATGTGGAAGCTGCATCACACCACCCAGGCACTGCCAAGAAAAGGCCGTCCCTCAAAACTCAATGCTCAAACAAGAAGGAGACTTGTGAGAGAAGCCACAGAGAGGCCAACAATCACTTTGAAGGAGCTACAGAGTTCAGTGGCTGGGAGTGGAGTAATGGTGCACCAGTCAACCATATCAAGAACTCTGCATAACACTGGCCTGTATGGGAGGGTGGTAAGAAAGAAGCTGTTACTCAAAAAGTACCATCTGAAAGCACGTCTGGAGTTTGACAGAAAGCATAAGAGTGACCCAGCTGCGATGTGGGAAAAGGTTTTGTGGTCAGATGAGACCAAGATAGAGCTTTTTGGCCAAAACTCAAAGCGCTATGTGTGGCGCAAACCTAACACTGCCCATGCCTCAAGACACACCATCCCTACAGTGAAGTATGGTGGTGGCAGCATCATGCTGTGGGGATGCTTCTCATCAACAGGGACTGGGCATCTTGTTACAACTGAAGGAAGAATGGATGGAGCAAAATACAGGAAAATACTGCAAGAGAATCTGCTTCAGTCTGCTAAAAAACTGAAGCTTGGGAGGAAATTCACCTTTCAGCAGGACAATGATCCCAAGCACAAGGCCAAATCAACATTGGAATGGCTCATAAACAAAAAGGTGAATGTCCTACAGTGGCCCAGTCAAAGTCCTGATCTCAATCCCATTGAGAATCTGGCACTTTGAAAATTGCGGTCCACAAGCGTCATCCAACCAACCTGAACAACCTGGAGCAAATCTGCCAAGAAGAATGGGCCAAAATCACTCCGACACTGTGTGCAAAGCTGGTACATACTTGCCCCAAAAGACTTAAAGCTGTTATTGCAGCGAAAGGTGGCTCTACCAAATATTAATCTGTGGGGGTTGAATACTTATGCAAGCAAGATATTTCAGTTTTTTATTTTTCTTAAAAATATTTCCCAACATAAAACCAATGTCACCTTACAATAATTGATTTTGAGTTTCAGTGTTTTAAAATAAAATATCGAACAGAGCGAAATTTCAATGTACCATTGGTAATTCAGTAATATGAGAGAATTGGTCAGGGGTCTGAATACTTTTGCAAGTCAGTGTATGTGTGTATGTGCATTATGTAGATAGATGTATGTGTATTTTGGCATGTTGACTATCAAGACAACCCTGATCTCAGATCCAGAGACAAAACAAAGTGACCAAATGAGAAATCTTTGAAGAGAACAAAAAGTGAATTATGACGCAGCAGTTCCTAGCGCTTCTTTAAAGTCATCTTGCATGCTATAGGTTTAGGAAATCTTATCTCAAACACTGAACTTGAACTGCAGCAGATTGTAATAATGTACAGGCAGTCTACCATGCATGCCACCCATGCTGTTTGTTTGCCACAGGGGTTCACTAACATTGTAATGGGTCATTTAGCATTCTTCTCAAACATGAGTTATAGATTTGAATTGCTGTGCGGAAGAAAGCCAGCTACATTGAAGCAACAGAACTCGGAACAACTGCAAACATTTTTCAAGACCATTGTTCTTGAAATACAAAGCAAGATTCACTGTTGAAAAAGAGGCTGACTTCTTTTTTGTTGTCTTGCAGGTCCGGAAAGCGCTCCGCAGTGCAGAGGCATATGAGAACTTCTTGAGGTGCCTTGTAATCTTCAACCAGGAAGTTATCTCCCGGGCCGAGCTGGTGCAGTTGGTGTCACCGTTTTTAGGGTCAGTCCCTGTAACTTATTTATAAACAAAAAAATGAAAAAAGAAAGTTGACAAACGTTTTAGTTAATGCTTTAATTGGCTAGAATTAGTTACAGGATTCAATTTAGCAATTTTTGCCATTTATTAGGAGGATACATATATTTAATTATTTTAATATATGTTAAGTAATAATTGATTGTTCCCTTTGCAGGAAGTTCCCAGAACTGTTCACCTGGTTCAAGAATTTCCTGGGGTACAAAGAGTCATCCCATATCGAGAGCTTCCCCAAAGAACGGGCAACAGAGGGCATTGCCATGGAGATAGACTACGCATCCTGTAAGAGACTGGGCTCCAGCTACAGAGCACTCCCCAAGAGCTACCAGCAGCCCAAATGTACTGGCAGGACCCCACTGTGCAAGGAGGTGAGATCATCATCCATGTATGGAAATAGTACAACAGTTGCATGGCAGTTTGGCCCTAGACCTTCACTGTTTAACCTGTCAAGAGTTACGCTAGCTAGAAAAAGGGGCAGAGCAACTTCTGTTACTCTATATAGAATTGTGTTTTACCTGTGCTTTGATACAGCTCTTGACACTAACACAACATGAAATATCTTTTAAAATCAAGTCAAAAAGTAAAAAAAGTGTCTTCTTCCTGAGAGAGTAACTAGGGAATGACATTTGATCTCTGCAGCACTTCATGTTGAATGTTTTTAATGTTTTAAATGGAATGTTTAATTACCACCGTGGCCACTAGAGTTATTAAGCTAAGTGTATATAAACTGAAACACAAATTCAGGAAGTCTACATGACCTAGCTGTCTAACAGAACAGTAAAATCGGTATCTGTATGGCTGATCCTTTTATTTTAAACTTTTTTTATACTGAGGTGTTTTTTGTTTAGAATTTAAATGCAGTAAGAGTAGTTCTTTTGTGTTGTTGCATATCACTTCGATACAATTCTTTTTTTTTTTTTTTACCACCAGTGTGGGTGAGTGGGTTGACATGATGGCCCCTCGCTTACTGGTTTTTACATTTGGTGTCTTGTTTATTTGGGTGTTAAATCCCGTTTCTTTTCCCTTCAGGTTTTGAATGATACGTGGGTGTCATTCCCATCCTGGTCTGAGGATTCCACCTTTGTGAGCTCAAAGAAGACCCAATATGAGGAACACATTTACAGATGTGAGGATGAGAGATTTGAGGTATGTGAAAGTAATAGCTTTAAAGTGTTACACGACCCCTGCAGTGTTTACAAGAGACGCATTTGTATATCATAGTTATATCCTAATTGTTTAGAAATTATTTATATTTACAATGAGGTAACTTCCTTCTGCTACAGTAAGCTGCAAAACTGGAAATAAGTTGCACTTCTATGGGGCTTTCCTGTGTAACAATACATAGAACCAATGATCGTTCATTAATTAATAGCATTTTGTGGATGGAGGCATGTGTGCATTTTATAAATGTGACACAAACACACTAACCCTGTGATCACTGTGTATCCCCCCCCCCCCCCCCCCCCTTTCCCCCTCCTAGCTGGATGTAGTCTTAGAAACGAACCTGGCCACGATGCGCGTGCTGGAGACAGTCCAGAAGAAGCTCTCCCGAATGTCTGCAGAGGAACAGGCGAAATTCCGACTGGACAACACACTGGGCGGCTCCTCTGAGGTGATCCACCGCAAGGCCATCCAAAGGATATATGGTGAGAAGGCGCCTGACATCATTGATGGGCTGAAGAAGAACCCAGCCGTGTCCGTCCCCATTGTACTGAAGAGGTGAGGTTCCACAATTTCACCAGCAGAGCACAGTGATTTCTTGCTGTGTAATTCTAGTGCTTTCTGCAAATCCAAAACGCTTGTGCATGGTAAAAGTTTAATGTAATTGTACCATGGAGCTGGGGAGTAGATGGGAAAGTAAGTTTACAGAAGCTATAAAAGCTTTTAAACCAGTTCACTGCTATGAACTGGTATGCTTGCCAACTGATTTTACTATTAAGTTTGTAACAGCTTCTGTATATTGTTAAATCTGTATTAAATCAACCTATGAAAAGCATAATAGCAACAACTCAGTGTATGCTATATGTTTTAACTGTAAGATGTTTCTTTGCACAATGCAAGATACCTGAGAGAATTATGTTTAAATGTTATGCACTCTTGTATTACTACCAGTATTCAGTTTTATGTAAATCTGTAGAACTACTTAAATACTGACATACTTGCTTTATTCATTTTATATAAGGTTAAAAACAAAGGAAGAGGAGTGGAGGGAAGCCCAGCGAGGTTTCAATAAGATCTGGAGGGAACTGAATGAGAAATATTACCTGAAATCCCTGGACCACCAGGGGATTAACTTCAAACAGAATGACACCAAGGTGCTGCGCTCCAAGACGCTGCTCAATGAAATCGAGAGTATCTATGATGAGGTAAATATCGTCAGCAGTTAGTAAAAGGATTAAAGAGCACTTGCCCCATTTACTGAGGTTTGACAACTGAAATAAAGCAGAGCCTTCACGTGATTAAGCTTGATCCATATGCTGGAATTAGTCCAGAAGAAGCTTTTACTATTGTTAGCAGTGCAGTAAGGAGACATTCCAGCCTGCATGATTTTGTAATTCTGCTAAAGCCTTTTTCAACGCTCATTTTTCATAAACCTTTTAGACTTCATGTTTTCAGTAGAATACTTTACTTTGACTTAAGCCAGAAAATGGCTGTTTTAACCCTTAGCGGTCCATTTATTTGGTGCTTGTCAGGCACGTCTGTTCCTATTTATTTTTACACGTGCTGTTTTTAAATTTTTTTTTTCTTAGAGTAAAACAGGTTTAAAAGGCACTGAATCACAAACGTACACTCAGTACTGCATCTCCAGCCAAACCCCACCCCTTGTTTGCTGTATTTTTCATATACCTCTTTGTAGACATGCATACTGATAAATCCTGTGACCCAAGTCATTTTTTTATTACTATAACATCTAATAAAGCTGCGCAAATGTCTGTGATATTCTCTGAACGCTGGATACAGAAGCAGCTATCTCCTTTGTTTATGTCTGTTATCTCTGTAGTGTATAGGGCTATCCGATACGCCCTTTTTTTTTCTGCTATCGGTCTCACTCGGACATTGAAAGGTTTTCTCTGCTTTTTTTCGGGAGAAAAAACGACTAGAGACCTGTGCTTTACGTCTTTTTGATGTCGGTCCCTGGAAAGGGAAAATTGTAATGTCATGACATAGGATCCCAAAGGGTTAAGATATTGGCTTTACCTTTCTTACACAACTGTATTTTTTATGATTGTAGGTTTCCTTATGGGTATTGTTTAGTTGTTTCCTTTATATTTTACGTAAGGTTACTATTTATTTACTGTAAATGGTTTCTTTTTCTTTGGCTTTTAATCACCCCCATGCCCCACATGCTTTGTGACATTTTATACACAGCTGTACTCTATGACTCTTAATCAGTTTTTGTAATGTAAACATAGTATTGATGTTTAGTATTGACTAGTATGTTGTATTGACCAGTTTCCAAATGGTGATGTTTCTATATGTAATGATCACTCATCCTGTACATATGTACCTCACAGCGGCAAGAGCAAGCATCAGAGGAGAGTGGCATTCCGCCGACGGGACCTCACATGACACGATCTTACGAAGACAAACAGATCCTGGAGGATGCCGCCTCCCTCATTATCCATCACGTCAAGAGGCAGGCCGGCATCCAGAAAGAGGACAAATACAAGATCAAGCAGGTCATCTACCACTTCATCCCAGACTTGCTGTTTGCACAGCGAGGGGAGCTCTCTGACGTGGAGGAGGAAGAAGAGGCAGAGATGGAGCTGGAGGAAGGCGACGACAAGAAGCACAACGGGGTGGCGTCAGGAGGGGGAGAAGGGGGGAGCCCCACCAAGTCCAAGCTCATGTTCAGCAACACTAACGCTCAGAAGCTTCGGGGCTCGGGAGAGGCCTACAACCTTTTCTATGTCAACAACAACTGGTACATTTTTCTGCGGCTGCACCAGATCCTGTGCTCCAGGCTGCTGCACATCTACGGGCAGGCAGAGAAGCAGATTGAGGAAGACTGCCGTGAGAGGGACTGGGAAAGGGAGGTGCTTGGTCTCAAACGGGATAAGAGCGACAACCCTGCCATCCAGCTCAGACTCAAGGAGCCCAGTAAGTACCGCACTTGTCTCTTTGTGAAATTAATCTCTAGCAAGAGTAAGAGTTTGTCTCAAGGTGTATATGTCTACTGATTAGATTTTTTTTCTTTTTTGGCTTGAGGGAGGCACTGTTGTTGGCTTATTTTGCATTTATTCTGCTAAGTATTGATCTGAGTCTGACTGTGTACCAGTTTCTTCAAAGTTTTGATACAAATAATACTCTCTCAAGTCATTGAAATGCAGAGCACTTGAGATTAATTATGATACTATTGATAAAACTGTCATTTTCAATCAGAAAAGACAAGCAAATAGCAATGATGTTCCCGCCCAAGCGGTTTTGTGCTAAAATTAATTTTACCAGAGGAAGTCGATTTCAGGATTGTATTATCAGTCCAAGTAAATATTGCTTCACGTGCACGTTGGTTTTTCCACAGCAAAGTTTTTTGATTTACTATACTGTAACAATCATTTACATTCAGGGCTTCTAATTTTTGTTTTTAACCAATAAAACTCCCTGATACGAAAACAATGAAATTGTTCTATTGCAAGTAAACACTGGAAATGGTTACTAAATTCACATTTACTTTACCTACTACTAAAAAAAAAGTTTCCCAGTGCAGTTGGGCAATGTGCCTACTTCCTCTATGTATTCGACCTGAATACTTTAAACCCACTCCAACTACTGAGTGGCAGCGAATTCCTACATTTCTATTGGTGACTCAGCTTGCAAGATTTAAAGCGAAAATTGGGAAGAGAGACTTCAGCTATATTAGGGAGGTTTCGCAGGATTCAGCTATATTAGTTAGGGAGGATTTAAAACAAAATTGCAACTTGTGGCAATGTATAGACACACAAACCTCAGAAGAATGTGCCTGTGACCATAGGGATTTCATTGAGGAAAATGGTAAAGGAAAGAAGGTACAAATACTGTAGAGTTACTATACATATTGACAGAAAAAAACACCCAAGCATTTTGCAAAGTAACCGAAAACCATAATTTCATACAGTATATTAAAAGTGAAAGCCCTGAAAAAGAAAAAAAAAAAAATTCAGGGTAACTCAAATAGCTACAAAAAATGAAATGAATAAAACCGAAAAACAGAAGCCCTGTTTATATTACACAAGCATTCAAGACTAGGCTAAAGCAAAAAATAAATTTTACCCAGGATCAAAAGAATATGTCTGCTGTCTCTGAGCTCCATAAGATTTTGCTTCAGATATGAACAAGAGGAGTTGCTTCATCTGGTTCCTAGTTGCTGGACCTCAAAGAGAGTTCTAGAGTGAGGAGGCAGAACAGATGAATGCATTGCCCTGCACCACAACATTTCAATCAGGATCTTGGGGATTACTAGCTCATACTAGGGATTAATTGGTTCATAATGACATGGTACCTCACTCTGATAATGCATGACTGCTTCTGCCTTAAATCTGTTCAATACTTTACTGGGAGCCAGTGTAATGACCTGAGAACTGAGGCAATTTGAATTAGTCTATTTGACCAGTGTAAAAACCATTTAATTATTTAAGAAGACTTCTTTAAACTACCAGAATTGTGTTCAATGTATTGGTTTATTAACCCTTAATGGTCCGTTTATTCAGCACTTGTCGGATGCATCAGGTCCAATTTATTTTCACACGCGTGGTTTATTTTACACACAGTTTGTTTTTTTCATAGTAAAACAGGTTTAAAAGACACTGCATACCTAAAGGACACTCGGTGCTGCATCTCCCGCCAAGCCCCACCCCTTGTTTGCTGTATTTTTCACACACCTCTTCATAGTTGTGTATACTGATAAATCCTCTCCTTATCACTTGTTTTATCATCAAACTCTTCAATAATGTGATCCAAGTCATTATTTTATTATTATAACATCTCAAAAAGCTCTGCAAATGCCAGTGATATTCTTTGAGCACTGGATGCGGAAGCAGATATCTTTGTTTGTGTCCATGTTATCATTGTGATGCAGGGGCTATGTGTATTGCTCAGATCCGCCCCTTTGTTTTTTGGCTCTTATCGGACATTGAAAGGTTTTCTCGGCTTTTTCCGGAGAAAAACGACTACAGACTTGTGCTTGACATCTTTTTGATGTCGGACCTAGTCCGACAGGACCACAAAGGGTTAATCAGATAAATACATTTAAAAAAAAAAATAGTAAAAGTACAGCAAACAAGAGTAATTTATTATTATTTTTTTAATCTGCAGTGGATATTGAAGTGGAGGATTATTACTCTGCGTTCCTGGAGATGGTGAGAAACTTGCTGGATGGGAACATGGATGCGTCTCAGTATGAGGATACTCTGCGGGAGATGTTCACGATCCATGCTTACGTAGCATTCACCATGGATAAGCTCATCCAGAGCATCGTCAGACAGGTGAGGAACGGGAGGATCCCAGGGAAACAGGAAGGGGAGGATCCCAGGGAAACACAGGCGTCAAACTTGGCTGTGAACAGTCTATATGGTAACAGCTCAGGTTATATATCATTGACAGGGTTAGCCGCCAGACGGAATATCATTAGACAAGTCACCTAAGCATTTCCATTTGATCTACTGTACAGCAGTATTCTGCTCTTAGCAGGCTTAAACAGTAATATCTGACAATCAAGACAGAAGTCAATACTTGTATAGCTATCCCAGTGGATGGGTTGAGCAAGCATTTTTTAAAGCAGCTATTCTTCTTGGAGGTACATCTGACCATGGTTATGACAAAGTTTTTATACAGTGTGCTTGTCTCTACTCCTCTCTTCAGCTCCAGCATATAGTAAGTGATGAGATCTGTGTACAGGTGACCGAACTATACCTCTCGGAGAGTTTAAATGGTGCCACAGGGGGTATGCTGAACACGCAGTCATCCAGAGCTAGCTTAGAGGGGGCCTACCAGCGCAAAGGAGAGCAGCTCATGTCTGATGAGAACTGTTTCAAGGTAAGAGATTTTGTACAACAAAACATTGTTTCAGAATGCACTAATTGTAAGAGCCCATGAAACCATAAGTGTGAGTAAGAGAGTAATAGACGTTGTGCATTTAGGTTAATAAATAGTAAGCTTGTATTACAACCCTTAAGTTACTCTGCATCCAGATAGTATTGTAGTAAAATTGCACACGCGTAAAAGGGATGTCTAGTATAATTACTTCACTTACCTCCTTGTTAGAGACAACCTTGCGCTCCCTGTATATTAATTAGCTGTAGGATGTCACAGTGATTCCACTGTATTAATATTCCTGTCCATCTTTGTCTTGTCTGCGCACAGCTGATGTTTTTCCAGGACAGAGGGCAGGTGCATCACACCATCGAGCTACTGGACACGGAGGAGGAGAACTCCGACGAGCCTGCAGAGGCTGAGGTGAGCCTGGGGCAGGTTAGCCTTGCTGGAGAAATACAGCTGTTAAGGGTTTTTTAATCATGTATTTAAGACCACATGTATGCAAGTAGTGTCTGTTTTTTTAGAGTAACTACTGTACCTGTCTAAGTTACAAAAACCACTGATACTCCAAAGCTTCAGTCCAGTGGTTTATTATGGTTGTTGTGGAACCACATATTTTGCCAGTTCTCCGACACGGTGGTGGTACTTGGGATTGATTCATCTCATTGATAATGTAGTTCGGTTTGGCTGTTCTGATGGTAGTGGAAGGATTAGAAATGCTGGTAGATGAAGAACAAAATCCAGAGTATGTTTCTTACAATACAGATAGATATTAAAATTGTAATTTTATAGGGAAACTGCAATTAATTTTAATTTAATGTTAGATAATACTGAATTATCTAATCCATTTTCTTTTTGCGGCTTGTATGTGGTTAAACGTGCCTTACTGTGGCTTCAGGTAGACTTCTGAAACAGCCTTTTGGAATTGGACCCTGCGTATGTTGGACGTGTGTGTTCTCGGTAGTGATATCCATTGTGATTTTATTTATCTTTTTGATTTTATTATTTAATTCTGTAAAGTTCTCATACAAAGTGTGCACAGCACACCACTGGAAACTTGCATCTTCATGAACCTTTAGTTTAATGAAAATATCTGAAAAAAAACATTAACTAAAGAATGTGTTTTCAGAAACACAATTTGCTTGCTTACTTCAGAAGAAAATTGCAAAGATGTATCAGTCTTAGAACGTCTCTGCATACTGAATACCCCAGCCGTTTCTTAGGGATAACTCACAAGCAGCCATCCATTCATTGTCTACTACCGGACACCAGGTGGCAAATTGGAGGACACAAGCATCTGTTTTATTAGCGACATGCTACAGCTACAGTTCATTCCTTTCAGCTTCAACACTTCCTTATTTTCAACACAATTGCAAGATCTCTCCAAGGTCTTTTTTACTTTTATGATGTTGTGCAGCTCAATATAACAAATGACTACAAAACAGGTTTAGGCATGCCATTACCATCAAGGGAACACAGTGCTTCGTTTCATGCTAAAGCATGCATGCTAATTGTCTCTGGAAAACTTGTAATTCTTTAGTTTTATATGTTAAACTTTTTTTTTTTGTAAAAAAATTACTCTTGTTTGCTGTACTTTTTTACTTTAAGGTGGGAAATTTAGATTTTCCTGGTCAAAGGTCATTCACATTTAATTTTCAAATAATATCGACAACAGTCTTTTGCTCAAATGGATCGAGACATGCAGAGATTTTGTCAGTGAGCCTTCTCCAAACCTTGTACCGTCTCCCTCCATAGCTTCTGAACTGCTGGTCCTACATTAGTAACACGTGGTTTTATGTTTTGTTTCCAGCGCTGGTCAGATTATGTAGAGCGATATGTGAACTCCGACTCTACCTCCCCAGAGCTGCGAGAACATCTAGCACAGAAGCCTGTGTTTCTCCCAAGGTGAGGGTCTGGGGCCTGTCCCAGTGAACCGAGTGGTCTGTGCCGAAGTGCTCTTTGTACGACTGAACCTGCGGCTGCCCTGTTTACAGCTGTTTCACGAGCTTCTGGGCAGATTCTTTTTTTTAAATGTGGTTTTTTGTTTTTTCCTCTTTCTTTTTAATACTGTCTAAAGCTTGCTAAGGGAGCATGCACCACATTTGTGCAAAGAACAACAACTCAATTGTTTTTGATGCCTTTGCCGGCTCAAAGGACAAGCAGTATTTTGAAGTGGTTTTCTATTGCTCCAGCAGAAAAGGGTAAGGTGATCTAGCAATAAATGCATAAAGATTTTTCCTGAGATTTATAATAACTGAAATAGAACAGAAAAATAAGGTGAGATGAAAAAAGACACACAAAGCTGTTTTCTTTTCTGTTACAGAACACCGAAATGATGTTTTCTTGTATGTTTCATCTATCAGCAATACATTGGGAAAAAAGTGTAAGGGAGACAAGTTTAAAATAACAGCTTTCTAAAGATAATCTAGCACAATCTGTACTAAATGTAAAGGGTTGTCTAGTGGTTGTTTTATGGAGTGTCCTACTCTTGTAAAATGTAAGCCAACATTTTGGTACATTTTTGCTGCACATCATGATTTCTCCTGGCTCATGTTAAACAGGAATTTCATCTATTAACAACGAAGAAAAAGCTGGAGCCCTTGTTTTGTCAAGGTTCGTCCATGCTGAATTTTAAGGAAATAGGCTCAGATTGCCCTTTTGCCACCTCTTAGCAAGCTATAGCTAGTATTTACTTGTAAGTATATGTATCGGTGATGGACGCAGAGCAAAATAACCACAGCGGTTATAGAAGGGACCAGGAAGTTCATTTTGAGAATGCAGGGTTTTATTCTAATCTGAAGAACTACAAGGAACAGTGGAGATACACAAACTAAATTCCATTCTACAGTTAAGTATTACTTGACTCGGACCACTTTGTTTTCGTGGGGTTATTTATGGTGTAAAATACTTGCTTTGTCCCCCACACCACCACCCTCAAAAAAATATCCTGTAAACAGTTTGATTTGTGTGTCATCATCCCCAAAAAATAATACAAAAAGAAAGATTGAGGATTTTGTTCTACTGGAATGTGTTGCAAACATTTTTACTGTAGATAATCAGATAATTGAGATAAAGGAACACAGAAAGAGATGAACAGAGATGACTTGAATGTGTATATTATTAATTAATGAAGTAATGTAAATAGAAATTTCCTATTTATACCACCAGTTCTAAAACAGTTGAACTCTTTAATCAGTGTCTCTTTGTGGATACCAGTTTTAGGTCTAATGGTGCCTAAACTTTGCTGGCCGCCTTCATACAAATATGTAACTTTGAGCTTTTCTTTTTTTAACTTTGATTTAGATTCTTTCATTTTTTAACAATAGTATAAAACTGTGTTGGTGGTATAAATAGAATACTTGAACGTGAAGAATATTCATGTGGCCGGGCATGGTAATAACCTTCTGTTTGTTGAATTGAATATTCTAAATGTTCAGCTGTTTTCCATCCCATATCTTTTGTGCACCTGTATTTCTTTTAAAACTGAATTGTATGTGTGTAAATGATACGATAAATGTATAGATATGACTTTGTATTTACATGATCCTGTATTTGTTTATGATCTTATAGATACGAGTGTGTAAATGGTTCTATAGATAACTGTGTAAACCATCCTATAGATACAGTGCACTCCCGTTATATATTTTTGGTTTTGGGGTCTACATTACACAGTGCTGGCAGTGTTAAAGAAGCAATATGATTTGATTCATTACACCTGCAACACTGTACTTTATAGAGGGGCTTGTAAATAAACTACTGGTCTGCATTTTATTCCACACATGTTTGTGTATTTTTTTCAGAGCTTTGAGAGAATTGTATGAAAGGGTGATTGGAACAAACGGACACTCGTTATTAATTTGCGCTGCATTTGGTAACGTCAAATCTTTGCTGCCTTTTCTCTGTACATAATAATTAACCAAGGTTTGTGATCAACATGGGTAGTCACAAAACCATGTAGGCTCTTTTGGTGATTGACACTGTACTAAAAAGGGTAACATGCAAGCGTATGAAGTTCTGAACAAGATTTAAACGAAAAAATACATGGGGGGAAAAAGGGGTCTTAATGATAAAACATCTTAATGAAGTGGCATGAATCTGAAACCAATCCTGCATCAGCTTGTTCAGGTCAGTGTTCCAGTTTTGTTTTTGCAAAGTGTTTTTTAAACTATTAAAACTGTGGTGTCTGCGCTTTGGGTGTGATTACTTCAAACTGATAAGAAGTCAAGATCTTAGTCTTATGTGCGTACCCATAAAACACTAAGCTGTCTGATTTAAAATAACAAGGTTTTTAAAATATTTCAAACAAAAAAAGAAAACCTAGCTCACATTTTTGTCTTAAGTAGCTGCTGAATCTGTGAAGTGTGTGTTCTGAAAGCTTTGTTTCATGGAACTTTGGCACATAGTGGGCAGAGATTTCAGAAGGGGTTTCTAGGCTTGCTACAATCCTGTTTGGACTACTTTCAAACTTTTTCTTTTTCAATTTTATTTTTCACCTATGTGATTGCTTGAACACGGTGCAGCATTTTATTTAATTTACCCTGTTTTGTAAATATTTGATGGTGTAATGAAAATGCTGACCAAAAAACTACCTGCAGCCATTTTTTTTTTTTTTTTTTTTTTTTTTTTGCACCTCTCCGGTTTTTGTTTTTATGGGGAATTAGCATGCCCATTTATTTATTTATTTAAGGTGTGCCCAGGCACCAACTTGCATTGCAAAATATATGGTTCATGGCTTCACTGACCACTCGCCACTAACTCCTACGGTAAGTACAGTTTTCAATTTATTGATCTATGGGGGAACGAAAATCTGCAAATAATCTATTTGGACACTTATGCATTTTTAACATTTTGGATAAAATGTTTGGTGCCAGGGATATAACCCCATAATGAGTGTTTCTGTGGATTTGGCCACGTTCTAACGGAAGTGCACTGTATATAGATCAGTTTAATGCTGTATGCCGTAGATCTAAAGGGTCAGCTCTGTATGGGAGCTTCTATACAATCCTATGCATATATACTGCTGTAGGTGTGCATTGTAATGTGCGGGCTCTGTTTCCAAAGGAACCTGCGACGGATACGAAAGTATCAGAGAGGACGGGAGCAACAGGAGAAAGAGGGCAAGGAAGTAGGTGGGAAAAAGTCAGTGGAGAATGCAGAGAATCTGGACAAGATGGAGTGCAAGTTCAAGCTCAATTCATACAAGATGGTGTATGTGTTCAAATCAGAGGATTACATGTACAGGAGGACAGCGCTGCTCAGGGCTCACCAGGTATGGGTCTGATTTTTACACAAGGGTTTTTGTTTCATAAAAACTGCGTAGTATTTTACTAAATAAATATTCTGGTGATCATTAAAAAAAAAAAAAAAATGCATTTTTACAATACACGAATCCATTCTATACCACTAACCATAATCTATTGCAAAACTACAATATAAAGATTACTATAAGTATTAAAGTCCTTTTTTGGAAAATGTGTAAGATAATTTAAATGACCGTTGATACAAGTTTTTAATATTTGATTTATTAAACGTAAATTGATTGCCTTGCTATTTTATTGGGTAAACCATTCTCAAAGGAAATTGTTGCAACTGGATCTTTTGGAAAGTGACTAGCATTGCAGCCTTAGCCATTCTCTGGCTTTACAGGCTCCCCTCTTTCAGCATGCTGCTGCTTTGTTTAGGCCGTAGGATGAAAAGACTAGGAAGCATGAGTACTAATCTCCTTGTCCTGTTTGGTTTGCAGTCCCACGAAAGGGTCAGCAAGAGGCTGCACCAGCGTTTTCAGGCCTGGGTGGACAAGTGGGCAAAGGAGTATGTGACCCACGAGATGGCAGCCAACACCAGCAAGTGGCTGATGGGAGAAGACCTGGAGGGGCTGCTGCCTTGTGCGACCACTTGCAATAAGGAAATCCTGCACTTCATGAGCATTAACAAATACCGCGTTAAGTACGGCGCAACATTCATAGCACCGTAAACTGGCAGATATATAACTTTTTTTTTGGGGGGGGGGGGTGTAATTCAGATTTGTGGTTGGGGTACACAGTCTTGCGCTGGAGATGCAATGCTGACTACCGTATTGTATCGGGCAAGCAGGTATTTTTTTTGTTTGTTTGTTGTTTTTAGCAGCCTTTTAGATGTACCTGCTTTTGCGGGGCCTTGGTGCCAAAATTAGAAAATCTAGTTGTTTTTCTTTAACCTTCCCAAACCCACCTCCAAACCAAAAGCATGTGAGAACCTTCTGACCACACAACCAATTAGGCCCATAAACACAGGCTGCTGTTGGTTATAAACCAGTTAGGGGATTTCTTTCTCTTGTTGCAGGTGTTTTAAAAGGGGTACAGGTTTAACAGCAGTCGGTGAGCACCAACTAGCAGTGCATTTCTGCAGTGAAATGAAGTGAAATGTGTTGAGACTGCTTTTGTACGTAAATAGGTAAACACACAGTTGCATTTTCCTGAAATCTCCAGGAATGTGTTTCTTGTGAGTGAGGAGCTGGTGGAGAGAATTGCAAACTGAGATGCTTGCTAGCAAGGAAGAACATCTGCAATTTCCAAGTATTTTGCCCTTTTACAAAAAAGAGGTGAGGGACAATGTTAATGCTCCTCCCAGTGAAGTATGTATTAGTCTCGATACAACTGGGTTCTTCTAATTTCTTACGTTATAGTGATAAGTACTATTTCATCAAAATATCAGCAGTTTCATCCTTGCAGCAAATATTTTGGTATGTTGTAGGTACTTCATCCTCTTACTTACAAGAATGCAGTATTGAATTCCTGACAGAAGCATACAGTTATACACAGGTTTGTTTACCTGCTTTCAGGGCCTAGTTAAGATAACATGCTTCCTGAAAGGTAAAGCAGACTGACATCTTTTAAGCAGGATTTTTTTTTCTAATTTATTCAAATGGCAGGTAGCATTGTTTTAAATATGCATGTAGCAGAGAGATGACCTGTGTAAATGAAAATAGAAAGACAATGATTTGTGTAAAAAAAATAAAAAATAATAAATAAAAATTAAAAAATGAGAATAGAAAAATGGAGATCACTTGACTTCCGGCCACAACATATACAATTGTATATCTTGTGACGTGAGATTTATGACACTCAGTGTATAGATATGTTATTACCTTAGCTGCCCTTATCCTGTACCTGCAATGTTGCTGGCATTGTCCAGTGCCATACATAATACCAGGTTTTATACACAAAAGAACACCAATACAAACAGTGAACACATCCTGCTTTTGTTTTTGTAAATAAATTGTACATAGTTAAACCTTTTTTTATATTACAGAGATCTGCATTGATGTGCTAGTGGAATTCAAAAGCTTACTGTGTACCGTAGTGATAGGTGTCTTAACATTAGTACTTGTATTAAAAAAAAAAAAAAAAAAAAAAAAGCAGCAAGACAGTTTATTATCGTTTTTACCAAAGGGAGTTAATTCTAATGGCAGTGTTTCCTTTCCTGTTTTTTTTTTTTCATTCTTAAGTAAAAAAAAAAAAAAAAAAAACTTTGTCCACCGAAAAAATTTATCTTCAAAATTACTTTATAGAGTAAAAAAAAAAAAAAAAAAAAAAAAAAAAATATATATATATATATATATATATATATATATATATATATATATATATATATATATATATGTGTGTGTGTGTGTGTGTGTGTGTGTGTGTGTGTGTATATGTAATATTTATCTATAGAGTTTTTGTGAAAACTGAGAACATAATGTCTGAACTGTTGAAAGTTCAAAATTAGAATTAGGCTTTTATATCCGATATATGGGTATCACTGCTCATATTGACGAGGTAAACTCTAATATATATATATATATATATATATATGTTATATATATATATATAAATATATATATTACTATATTTACTTAGAATTAATGAATGAGAATGAATTAATGCCTGGTCTGCTATGGACAGTCTTAACATATGAATGAACTGCACAGGTGGGGTTACTGGGACAACTCCTACAGATTCACTTAACCAGCTTAATTCAACTGTCCACCACCTCAATGGAAGCCTGGATACATTTCTGCTAGGAAGATTTACCTGTATTTTTAAAATAAAGATGTCACGGCATGTCTCTTCTGTAGATCATTATGGCCCCTTCATTTCAACTTTTTTATTTTAAAAAACTTAATAAAAATTGACATTGGACCTAATGTATTTGATTAAAATCTCCAGAAGACTGAAATTACAATTTTGTTTTTGGATACCTCTGTTGTGGTTGAATAAGTAGGATTGAGGGTCTGGTTTTACTTGAAGCTAGGAAGGGAACGGGGAGAACTGGAAGCCCAGTACCCTTGTGTGGTTGCTCTCGGATCAAAATTGGTTTCTTTATAGCCAGCAGATTTGTGTGGCTTCAGTGTAAGCCACGGTGGTGCTCTCACACTGGGTAGTTTCAATTTAGTCCAGTAGGCAAACTATTCAACAAGATAGATTTTTCTAGTTATACCCCAGGCTTCCTTGCTTATGCACGAGCAAGTACTGAGGGTAGTATGTTCGCAAATAGTCAAGTCCTAACTGAATAGGGGTGTGTGGCCTAAAAGAAACATCAACTGAAAAGAGCACAAATCTCTAGAAACAGGTTTATTAGCATCACAAATTAATTTTTTGTTGATCATCCTTGTCTTGACTAGACATGTAATAAGGTTGTTAACCTGTTGAAAGCACAAGCTGGGTCTAACATCTGTGTTTTTAAGCTCTATTTACATGCCGTCATTTTGGGCTGTTCTTCAAACCCTGTGTCCAGTGAACTGTCAGTTTGGGATTTTGAATTCTAGAAGCCTTCATTTAGCATGAATTCTAGTTCCTGTACCCAATGATTTCAATGAAAATCGGTTATTTTGGCGCAGGAGCTGCAAATGCTTTTTACAAGACTCAACAATGTACAGGGATGAACGTTTTTAATAGAAAACTTAACTACTTGTAATGAAAATGACTTTAGCCTCTACCAAGTGAATTATATATAATTTTATAATTAAATATAATTTATGGAAATATATTAACCCACAAAATACTTACTAAAATTAAATTTTAAAAAAGTACCCCCTACTTTAGCGATGTTAGAATTGTTTCCAGGTAACCTGACAACGTTCTCTCTGTTGCTGCTCTGGCCACCCAACCACTGTTTAAAAAATAAATGATTAAACCAGCATTTATTTTCAAAAGACCAAGCAGTTTAAACAATACTTCAGTCAAGTCGCTTAAAGCAACAACACAGATAGAAAACAAAATAAATGATATGGTACACACACACAATAATGAATTTCAATTATAGTCCCATAAATAAAGCATAGGAATAAAAGCAATAAATAACTAATGAATAATAATGTTTGACTGCATATAAACCTTAGGGCCATGTGTAACGTTTGTTATAAAATGATAAAGAATATTTTAAAACTACCATATTGTTCATATTTTATATTAAACAATTTATTTTTAAAGACTAGAATCCAAGTGTAATCTGAAGTGTTAAACACAATAACACTTCAAACTACCCGCTGAATTGAGGTTGCATGATTTTCTTTTCCTCAGGCACTTGTATGGATATCTTTCAAATGATGCAACGGCGCAGTGATTTTTTTTTTTTTCACTTAGCAGACATCTGTTAATAGAAATATTGGTCACATCAAAATGTGTGTAAAATACAAGCTCAAGCATTGGGGAGCGGGGCCCACGTTCCTGAATATTGGAGTACAGGCACCATGGGCACATCCATGGTTGCAGCATCGGGTGCAAATCATTTAGAAAATCGCAGCAAAACTGTTTCAGGAGCCTACTGGTGCTAAATAATCCCCCTGGCCCACCCCCTTCAATTAGTTTTTAGCGTTTGATTTTACAGTAAATATTTTTAACCACAAGTATCCCATATCTAATCACAGCCATATTTGTAATATTTTGGAAAAAGTTAATTCAGCCACATCTCTCTCAGCAATGGCAAGACTCATAGCAGCCTGTAATAAAAAATAAAATAAAAAAAAATAAAAAAAAAATAAAATATATATATATATATATATATATATATATATATATATATATATATATATATATATATATATTCTTAGAAAATGTAATTGACTTGTAAACATGTATTTAAAGATAGGGAATTTTATATGTGGTTAGATGTAGTTTAATTGTCATTATTATTATTATTGCTCCATTAAGAAACCAGATGAACAGCATTAAAAACAATCATGCTTTATATATAGGTAGATAGATGGATAGATATGAGCTTGTCTATAGATATTTGCCGAAATAGGTACACTGTACATGCCCTTAAATATATAAAACCCAAACATTTGCCAAAACGAAACAATAGCCTGCGAATCAAACTATGTTGAATTATATTAATGAATAAGATTTATATTGGCTGCAACAACTGATTTGTTTTTAACATAAATCCTTGATTATATGCATCTAACAAAAGAGTATTTTTAATCAACAAAATGTTTTTATAAACTAGCAAAGCTTAACTTTCCCAGTAAATGAAGAGGCATGCAAATACAAAACATTATTTTATAATGTATCTATTAAGTCTACTATTGCCCAAATACCTTTTTCGACTTGCTGAACAAAGACTCAACTGAACTGATAGCTGCAACATGTTTGATATCACTTTCTCACAAAACACAAACCTTCTCTCATGTGTATGTGGATGAGTTTCCAGACATAATAAGAAACTATCAGCATCTATGGTTGCTAAGGAGTAAAAAAAAAACCAAACAATAAAAATAAATAAATAACATGTCTTCTACTGCCAGAATTTAATGTTGCTGGCGCTATATTTGCACCCCTGAGCGTTTTACGCGGACTTAATGAACACAGTAAAACGCAGTCAGGTTGAGCATGGAGCCCCTTAAAGGATTGGGGCCCTAGGCAGTCGCCTCGCTCACCTTGCCTTAAGGCCTTCGTCTATAGTAGGGACTGGCATCACCACAAGCAGGCCGACTGCAGGCAAATGGTCCAATCAAAAATATTCTGCTTGATCCCATGGTAATAGAGCACTATTTCTTGTTTATATTGTAAAGATTGATGTAGATCCTAAAAACTTACAACACTGGACAGTCAACCGAACACACGACTTCAAACTGGAAATTGACTCTGGCTGAAAGACCAATGGTAGGAATGTTCCCATTGAAACACAGCTCTCCTGATTTTCTTATATATATTTAAAAATGTAAAAATACTGAATTAGTGTTTTAGTATGATTTGGTAAATTTGTTTTAGCCACAATGACTGCCAGTCTTTGGTTGTCTTGCTTTCTCTCAGCAGAAGGGGGCGCTATGGGATATCCTAAGGGAGTAAAGGATTCTGTTGGATTGGAACGCATGCGTGATTCCATCTTCTGAACATTCTAAAGAGGAAAAAGTTTCTGGATCTATAAGAACAATTAACCTCACAATACCTTTAAGAGTCTCATCATTTAAAATTGGTTTATTTTACACTACTGTGGTATTTAAAATATATGAATATAAAGTTGGTTGTGCAATTTAGCCTACAGATTAAAAAAAAGTTTGTCTTTCATATTATTCTCAGATAATTAGGATAAAGGGATGCCAAAAACGATAGACCCTTACCATATAATCAGTGGGTACACTGTTTTCTGAGAAAATGTATTTGAATCATGCATAGCCCATGTACCTGTCTCGAAACATAAGTGCCCCCAAAGCTAAGATGAGTTCAAACACTAAACATGGGGGGGAGGGGGGTGCTTAGAAATCCCTGCATTGCTATTTTCTAATCTGTGAAAATTGACCACAGTAAAGCATTAGAAATGGATGTTTGATAGATTTTCTCCTGCTTTCTAAAACACATTGCATACAAGTCCACATGCTTATCTCAGGTATAGCACACTCCCATTTTATCACTGCATTGCGGATATGCAGTGCCGCATTAACTTGATTTTTGAAATTGCATTTCGTCATTTACCAACCAGACAAACTGGTTAAATACCCTACTAATTCTGCATGGCAAAAAACTTGAAGTTCTGACTTCTCTACAAGTAAACCTATAAATTAGCATATTTTTTACTGATAGGATTGACTTGGAGGTAATAGTTAAGTAAGGGGTAGAGGTGCACATAGGATGGCTGGCTTTGTAAACTGACATCACTGTACTTTCCTGTTTTTACTTGATTCCAGGTATTGCAGATGGGAATATGTTTTACCTGCTGAAAGGAGGGTCACTGGCACTACTTGGTGATCAGTACCATCAGAATGGTTTGTGAGCCTGTTTATTTAATGGACAGTGTGTATACTGGACAGTGTGTAGTGCCTGTTTCAGGAGACTTGTTCTATATTCAGCTGGTTTCAGACTCTAATTACACTGTGTAACAAAATTTTTTTTTTTTTTTTACTGAATACAGTATAATTGTAAATCTCAAAAAACTACTCACTTCTAAATCTTTTGTAGTCATCTTTGTATTACTTTAGTATAAATACATGTTAATTTGGATTCATATGTTGTTTTTTTCTGACTTTATGTGAACGAAAAGATACACATTAGGAAATAACATTTACTACCCAGGAACAAAAATTGTGTTACATAGTGTTATCACTAATCATGGTCTGACATAAGCATAGGGGATGATTTCCTGCCAGCAAAGTTAATGAACAAGTTCAAAAGCCGTGTACACAGGACCAAGTGGTATAGACAACTTGGGTAAGTGTCCAAGTCTAGTGGCAATCGGGGATCTAAAACAACCCCATTAGGCAGTGTAAATTCCAACTTCCAAGAACACTTCCACAGGTACAAAAACAGTGAAGAATACAATGATCAGCCTGATATGGGGTCTACATAAAGAGCCAAGTTATTAAAAGCATGTTAAAGACACGTATGGGTCAGTCTGGCTGAAGTGGGCTGAATGCTGAGGACACATTAACAGAGTGAGAGAGAAAAGCAGGTGTTGTGTGCACACACAAGAAGAGCTGTGTAACCCATACCCAGCAACATGAGAACTTGTCAGAATAAAAAAATGTCCCATTTGATGATCAGTTTTTTGTTCTGGGTGACCTGGGCCAATAATGTTATTAAAGTATTATTTTAAAACTTGTTTCAATGTTTTTTTGAATGTAAGAGTGATCCCTTCTTGGTCCCCTTGAACTGGAATCCCCTATATGGGACTACTGTTTCCACTTTTTGACTGCTTATTTGTCTTTATGTGTCTATTCTGAACATGAAAATTAACAAGTAGAATTGTAGTTAACACACCTCTTCAAGGGGTTTGATGTAGTCAGTCTTTTAAAGCAAACAGCCTATTCACTTTAACAAAGTCATCACAGTTGTTTTTTTCAGGGAGCATGTCCTGTAATCTATTCCTGTCTGTATAATGTAACAATGGCACAGAATAATCCAGGCTGTGCAATCAGTAGATGACAGGTCTGCTGCGCTTGAACAAATCCATACAGACAGGTGAGATTCGCTCCATTCCTAAAGAGAAGACGTGGCGCACATTTTTCACATTAGCCAGTGCAGGGAAATGACGAGAGTTGGTCTGACAGATGTGTACGGGAAAATTTCCTAACAGAAAAGTAAATGAGCAAGTTCAAAAGGCTTGCACACAGGACCAGAAATGAAAAGAAGTTTTGCATGATTACATTAGAGGAGCATGTCCCATTTCACACAGCTTGGGTCAGACTAATTGCATTCATTTGCACTTTGTTGTGCCAATTCACTCAATAGCAGCAGCTAAAAACCAACTGAAGCACGAAGTTCAACTAAGAGTTAGAGAAGGTGTCCTGCTGTTAAGGAGATGCATAAAAATGAGTTAAATTCCTATGTTTCAGACGATTTCTTTCGGTCACCCATAGTTCAATAACTGTGAGGTTGTCACAGGGAGAGTGCTGTGGGGTGCTGTAACATGCCCTCCCGACCACTGGCGGTGCTGGAGAGCCTGCCAGCAGCTGAATTAGTGCTGGCCAGGCAGTGGCCATGTTGAGCAGTATGACTCAGCATGGCCAGGCAATCAGCTGGCTGATTGCAGGGGCGGGGCTCAGCCCTATTTAAGCAGCGGCTCTTCCCCTGCTCACTCTCCCTGTCCTAGACTAGCTGTTGGAAGAAATGTGCTGCTGCTGTTCATGGTGTTTGCCTTTCCCGGACGAGTCTACTTCTCCAAACCCGCTAGGACATCTGACTGGATCCGCAGCACAGCCCAGTGTTTGCCATGACGCATAAGCCCCTTTGTCTGCACTAAGACCTCAGGAGGGAGCTGAGTCCGTGGCTGGAGGACACCAGCTGCTACAGTGTGGAGGAACCACGTGACTCTTGTTTTGATTTATTGTGTTTAGAGTGGAGCAGGACTGTATTTGTTTAAACCTTTTATTTTAACCCAGGCTTACTATTGATAGTATTCCCAGGGGTTTCTTTTGTTTGTTTTGTAATATTATACTTTTATTTATTAATAAAACCCTGACCAGCGCTGCATTGCTGGTCTGCAGGTTGCACCCCCACTTCCTGTTTCCTGCCTCTCTGTGTCGTCACTTCCGGTCCCACCGGCATTGCACCCACCAACCCCATCACAGAGGTGTATAAACATGCTGTCCAGCACAGAGGCAGTCTTAAAACAGGAATCGAACGTGAGAAATTAAGAGATATTCAGGGTTTGCAAATGTAATGTGGGCATGCGCAGTTTATTTAAATCAACAGCCCCCAAATTAGAACACTTGAAGATGTCAAAACCCCACGGAACCTGTCACTCATCCATCTTTTGAACTTCACTGTGCCCGTATGAATGAATTATATAAAATAGTACAATCATGTATTAAAACCGATGTTGCTGACAGTAATACTAATGGATACTCACTGATAGAGACTGAAGTCTGTTCAACCGTCTGTTTAAGATATTACTATTGTGGAACATTATTGTCAACTATCTGTTTTGAGTCAATTGATTAGAGCTGCCTCATGTCATTCCTATGTGTCAGTAAACACTGTAAGAGTGGCATACATGTGCATGTAAATACAGAAGGACAGGCACCTCGTTTTATCCACATATTCTGATTATCTTCAATAATCTGGGCTCAAACCAATGTCATCACAATTAGATAAGCAGCGCTGTAGTGAAATGTAAAATAAAGCGCAATGTGCATCTCAACAGGCAGAGAAAAATATGCAGTGCAGTGTAGTTAAAACAGAAAGAAAATTAATAAAGGGTAACGGTCTGCATTTTGGGGCAAGGACAACTTTACAAGGGTTAGTTTGACTCAGCCCACAGAGTTAGGGTTTAGCTGATAGACAGGGAGTGTGCAGTCTCCTCAGGAACCCACACGTGTAATAGCTGGTCTGCAAAATAGCAAGCTGTGTGTTAGCACAGTACTTTGAATCTACGTTGTATGTTTGCAGATTTGGATCTGCAAGATGGCAGTGTTTTTTCATGGGGTAACTCCTGGATACCTTCAAATCAGAGTTTTTTCAAATACAATTTACCATGCTTTTACTAGGCTTTCCTGTCTGCTGTGTTACTAAACTTTTCAAAGGAATGGAGTCAAGACATTACTTTATATAACCCGGTTGAATTTTTTTAACATGACCTTGTTTCACTTGCCAAATAAATTGATAAGACTCTTCCTCATGTATGAATCAGAGGAATAACCAGAGGCAAACACAACACACAAGACATCAAATAAAACTGGCATTCAAGTTGTAGGGTGTATATCTCAGATGGCCTCTTTTCATGGAAATATAAAACTCCAAGCAATCTAACCCAGAAGACAATAGCTCACTAATTGTATGCATCAATCTACATGACAAAGCAACTGATCTGAATGGCCCTTCCTTCCCTCCCCCAAACTTTCTAAATCTAGCGGAGTATGAATAAAATGAATTGTGTCAAATAAAGGGTCTCTTGATCAATGCGGAGCTCGATTCATACAGGCAGTGTTAATGAAGCTGGAGTTCATACATCACAGACCACCATTGTTTGACAGTGCTTTTCTTTTCTTGAGAAAGCCCACAGTGTGTTTTCTGAACTGAAACTCCATGCAAACAACGTAGAAGGATCACAATTGTGATATTTAGCCGTGTTGGCTACACTGATGAAATCACGTAAAACTGTCCATCATTAAATTAACAGGCCACTGGACATCAAGCTCAAAGCATTGTTAGGCACTCAAGGGAAATTAATTCCTTCATAACATATCAGGTCAAAAGTAGATGAAGTTCTGACTTTACTTGGCAGCTTATAGTGTCAAACCGAGGCAACAGCGAATTGACGTGGTTGGCCTGGAAAGTGAGAGGCATTGTTTTTCATACTTCAATGTCAATAAACAGTTTTTGAAATTGTGCTAGCTAAGAAAGAGAACAGCAAGTGTCAGGAACAATGTATTGCATGTCTATCACTGTTTATGTCCCTAAAAGTTTTAATACCTAAAACATTTTCTCATTCCTCATTACTTATAAAACATTTCACCATATTTTCCAGACTTTTCCAGTATTTTCATTTCGACCCTGTGTTTCACTGTCATTTCCTCATTCACTTCCTGTGTTACAGGTAGTAAGACCCTGTGGCAAAGTGATATGTTGTGTACAGGTGCAGAGGTGATGTAGTGCAGGAATAAAACAGACAAAGATTATAATCTGGTATGGAAAAGTGATTTCTTTATTTTGTAATCTAGGTCTGGTGACCAAAACAATGATCCCTGGCAATACACAGCAATGCGTAACGCACGGGGTAAATAATAATGGGTTTGCAGTCCCAAATAATAAACACTGGTCTCTCTCCCACAATATACAATCACTGTCACCAGTCTTGGGTGCGCACTGCAGTGCTCTTGGTGGGTGATACAGTTTAAAGAGTGACAATAGTGAAGTGCTGTTCCGGGTTCAATGCCGGCCCTTAGTGACAGCTCCAGAACGTGTTAGCCATCTATGAAAACACAAGACACATTATAAACAAGACAAACAAACAAACACTCAAGATATTTCATAATTCCTGCACGGGTCCGAGTTATATTTCGTAACCAAAGCGAAGGAACAGATTACGATTCTCCGTCCCCCTTATATGCTATCCCGCATGACCCCTTGGTGAACAAGTGTAGCTGCCTTTACAATTTGCAGCTGCTACGTCGTTTCCCTTCCAGGTCAATATGTTCTTGCAATTGAGTCTCGCCTTCTTCCAGACTCACTGGCTTCCCGACCCGGGGAAAGAACTGTCAGGCCAGCCCATCCAAAGAACAAAATAGCTTAGTGCCCTCACAGGTCGAGAGGGAGATTTACAACCAAGATTCATTGTATTTCTCTCACAGACCCCCAATAGATTATTATGGGGGAGCATGGAACACATAATTGAAAATATTGATTACCTGTAATTAAGATTTTTTTTGCACATTTTTGCTCAGAATACCGCAATAAATCAACTTTTAGTGGAGTGTATTTGTCCCATCATTGCTTGCCTGATTCCTAGTAGCTAATTGTTAAGTTGGGTCTTAAAGGATCAGCAGCGTGGTTTGGTAACCCATATACTCTCAGCACTCTCTGTACAAAGAATCGTCATCTACCCTCATCTCTTTTTTAGTCCTCTGGTCCTGGTTTCAGTGCTGCACTTCAAGTATTGGTTAGGATTAACTTTGTCAGCTCCTTTAAATATTTTAAAGAATTCTTTGTTTTGTCAACACCAGTGGTGTTGTGTTGTGTTCATAAAAAGGTTTTATCTGAATACAGGTCAATAAAGTAGGCTGTTTAAATGCTTGGTTGTTGCATGAACAATCCACTGCAGAGCATCCACACCTGATAGCTGCATGTGTTGAAGATCAGGGAGATGTTATTGCATAGACTGGGTTCAATTTCTATATATTGTTACACAGAAATGTGCTAAATAGACTTGCATGCACTATTATATGCACTCAATTCTGCCGCTGTTTAGATCAATTTAATATCAGACCTCGTAATATTATTCCTGTCGTGCTGCGGGGGCTGGAACTCATTTCATGCATGACATTTGAATGGATATCCTTCCTCATTAGGAAACATTTGAACTGTTTCCCGGTAATGAGCAGGTTAGTTTGGTATCTGATGAAAATAAAAATGCTATTTTCTTACATCTCATTTAAAATTATTTTTACAATTGCATGTCTAAATGCCAATGAATTTGGTTGCACAAGATGTAATAGAGCTAATATCAGCAGAAGACACCTACTTACCTCTCGACTACAGAGCTTGCTCTTTAGTTTTGCTATGTTCCCTGTTGATGAGTTGAGGTGAAGGTAAAAGTTCTATAATCACGAATGCCGATGACCCTGGCTAATTTGCATTGTGGTTAAGATGCTTGCTTGCAGCGCGCAAGGTCGTCATTTCTTCTTACCAGTACATATTTTTTAAGTTTATGGTATTCTAAAATTGATACTACGGTTACAGTCCACCTTAACAGGTTAGAATGAGGTGATTGCCATAGTTACTCTCAACTAACATGTTTAGAGTTTAATGTAACAATCCTACCAATAAATAAACAGCAGTTTTCTTTTTATTTAGGTGCTACTTGCTCATGCAGTAGATCCTTGTGTAAAAGGCAGGAACACGCCCCCTGCACTTCTCCAGGGTGCAGTGCAGCTCACAGTCCAGTGTCGGCGCCAACTACCTTTCTCACCCACACCCCAACCATTCTGACCATTATAATAATATCTTGTTTACACTCAAACCTGTGACGACAGGATCCCAACCTCACTACCAGATTCTGTACTGCAAAGAAGCCAGAAGCCTGGAGACAATGCCGCCACAGCACAGGCTGCATCATCAGGGATCTGGAAAGAAGCCAGAAGATGTGGAGACAATGCCGTCACAGCACAGGCTACATCATTAGGGAGCTGGGGCCTCAAAGCATCAATCAAAAAAAGTCTGTGAAACTTTCCGTGGCTTCAAGTTGTTGTTTTTTTTTAAAACCAGGTAATAGATTGCAGACTGCTTTACATTACCATCCATGCTATTTTTGTATTTTGTTCAACTGTGTTTCAATGTGTAGTGGATCTCCTTCCAGCTGTTGGTGAGTAATAATACTGACATCACCATAAGACATGTACTGTACTTGCCTCAGAGAGCTTGATCTTTAGTTTAATGGTAAGAAGTTCTCGAACCGTGAGGTTAGCGGTTCGCACCCAGCCTGTGCAGCTCCATTCAATTCAATAGGCTGAGATGCCAAGCCATTACAACTGACTTATGATTATGAAATGTGATTATCTGTAGGTGGCTGGACATGGGGATTGGGGATTGAAAATACTTTATAGGGCTGTATAAACTCAGATTTCCATAGGGAGAGCATGCACAAGCTGCTGAGATATGAAATAATTACAGTGGCCTCGCCACCCAAACAGGCTGTCATTGTTCAATTGAAACACAGAGCTCAGTGTGAAGTCCCTGAACTGTGTCAGAAATGAAGTGTGCAAGTGGACTTCATTAAGAAGCAAGTCCCCTGGGCTTATAAAGTGTGTTTTAATGGGACTGGCATCTATCATGCCGTACCTTGATCACTGAGCAGAACCTTCATTTTGAACACGGCGTGAAGTTAATCACACTGTGCTTCAAGCCAACTGGAAATCATTGATTTCTCCAGGGAGGAAATAGTCTGGTGAAAAAGTTTCCATCTGAATTGAAGTTTCACTTTATTTGTCTTTCCTGCACTTTGATTCTTAGGCACTTTATGCTACTTTGTTAGGTTGGGGTCAGGACTGTGTTTAATATGTGGTTTGATACGTGGTAGAAATCCACACTGCATAAACTCCGGCACACTTTTTTACTACCTATACTCAGTGTTTAGGTTACTAAATGTACTGATTTACACTTGATGTCACAATCCTCTGCAGCTGTCATCTTCCCATTCCATTCACTGATTACTTCCAATCGGGCATAGTCTATCAGTTTTCATTTTCTGGTTCAGCTTTGCTAAACATCCCCTCATGATAGGATGCCTTCTTTAGCTCCTTAAAAGTCCCAACTGGAAAAATGCAATGTGTTCAATTCTGTACACGTGTTTGTTCTTGTGTGTACATTCATAGCAAGTCATCCATTGCTGTTTGTGTTTATGGGTTCAATGAGCTGTTATTAATGACCTGTTGTATGTTTTTGTCATAATATACAATTTTTATGACCCAATTTCCAAACACGGACCATCCTTCACACCCATCCTGTTCTGTCAACTATCCCCTAAACTACAAACAACTTTAATACAACCAAAGCTCAGGGTGTTGTAGTCATTTAATTCTAATTAAATGACTACAACTAATTTACAAATTCTACAATACCCTAATTTTGCAGTATGTGTCTTTATTGTTATATCTGTATCTATATATTAGATCTCATTTTAGGAATCTACATTGCATTCATTCAAACCCAACGACAGAATGACCGGTGGATTGCTTTACACTGCATTGAGCACATGCAGAGCCTGATCTAAGAAAAATAATTATCTGAATCCAGCTGTTTAAATATAGGTTTAAACAATCTTTTCAATACATTATAAACAGAATATTGCATGAACGGCTATCTTCATTCATGGACTAAGTCAGCGCTCTTTGAACCTTCGCTGAATTGTATTATTATTAATGTCAAATTCCTGACAGTAGAACTAAGTCTCTTGTGTTTATAAAGTCAGCTATTCACAAGTAATTTTGTGTGAAGTCGTACACATTCACAGCCACTTTCATAAAGTATGAAGAAAACTGAAATCTGATTGCTAACACTTCACTAGTTGTGATAAAAATAAATAAAAGGAAGTGACATCATAAAGAGCAGAGCCTTTTTATTTTGTAATGTGGACGTATATCACATAGTTCTAACCATACAAAAAAAAACAAAAAAAAAAAACACATTGCAGAGAAAAATCACAATGAACTCAGGCTTGTGGTTATAGTGTTTACAACTGCTATCACTCAACATTGCGGGTTTGAGAATATTACAATGATTACTCTTAATGGCTTTAGATACTGCCATTGCACAAAACAACACAGTGAGATTCAGATGTGGGGGGGGGGGAGTTTGCTTCTTGTAGTCCTGAACGTCGCCCATTCGATAACTCACTAGTGTCTTCACCCTCGTAAATAAATCCGTGTGCACACCACATCGTCCGCACCGAAGGTCTAAAACAAGAATAGACAGCAATGGCAGATGAAAGGTATTCATCACACTGACGGGTTCAACAATTTTCACAGCAGCTCAAAGGTGCGCTCTTCTTTATCATTTAGCAGTTTCAGTCCCTATGCTGATCACTTGCTGCAACCGCTGTAACATTGCCAGACAGTCACATGTTGAGAGATACCAGACATCACCTTCAGAGACTGTCACACAATATGAAGAATAAACCAGCCTTTCGTGCACGATGAGCAAAGCCCTGTCCTGTTGAGCTGATTGCTCCCTGCAGGCCTCTTACACCCTGAGCTGTCAGATGGCTGTATCTCAGTACTCCATCTTTAAAAGACAGGGAATTTTGCCAGCTTTGCTCCTCGTTTTTTGGGACAGCCTGCCTCTTGAGCTTCATTCTAGCAAATAATAATTTAGGTCAGAGCTGAAGGCAAATCTGTATGATGTAGTGCTTAAGAACTGTTTTCCTTTACCTGCTCACTGTAAAGTGCTTTGCATGAAAGGTGAAATAAATACATGTTTGTGTTGTTATAGGAGGAGCACATCATGTAGCAACACAGATTACCAGATTCCAGAAGTTTGTGGCGATCCGTTTTCTTCTTTCTTTAGATCCTAAGTGACAAGGAGCAGTTTATGGATTCCCCTCTTAAAAAAGCTCCAGGAAGATCCATGACTACAGGAGTATCTACAGGCAAAACGAACACATCTACAACACTTCTAAGGTAATGTTCTAAACCTTTTAAACAGTTACATAACCTAATCTTATCATCATATAATACGTGTTTCACTTTCTCTAAAATTGAGGCCAGTACAATATAAAACATTTCCATTGCATTAGCCCTAAAATGAAAGCAAATTACTTATCATTTATGACAAAAAAAGTAAAAAATAAAAACCATGTTCCCAACCCAGACCCGTTTTACATAGTGGAAGCCCAGGACACAACCCGGTCCATTCTAACTTCCAGCAATAAAGAAACCTAAAGCAACCTAAATCTTAAAAGGTATGAGTCCAGCCCCTCTGTGGTGTCTAAATGTAGCTACTCCTGTAGTCACAGATGTTCCCATAGCCTTCGCAGTGAACATTTGATAACCAGCGAACATGCAGCCAAACAGAACGAGTTCCAACGCCAGGGAATATCACCATGGCACCCACCACCGCTGGAAGACTGGTGGGAGTTATTGGCATCTTCAGAATCTACGAGATGATTGTAAAAGCCAGGAGACCAGAATGGGTCCAACCAGGGACAGGACATATAGCACAGTTAGAGCTTGTTCATATGTCTTTAAAAGAGAAAAATATCAATTATGTATCAGAATAATATCTGTGAATCTGAAAAACACCTCTTAAAGATGCAGCCTTGCCATATAAAATAAATAACATAGTATAATCCAAACAGTTTCCTATAGTATACTGCAGTCCATACTATAGTATATATTACAGAGTAGTGTTTTGGGGTTGCACATTAGTGTCTTTTTCTGTGGGTTCTGTGTTAGCACCTCAGGTTATGTCAGATTAATGCAGCATTCATGGAGGTATTAGGTACTCTTCATATCATACTGTCAACTTCAGATAAACCATTACCAGCATGTTTCTCTGATGGAATCACATTTATATTAGCCATCTGTCTTTCAGCAGTGCCAGGGGAGTCGTTACAGACAGAAGCAGCACGACAGGATCAAGTCAGTACATTACACTTGCATCCAAACATGATCAATTAAGCACATTAACATACACAGGCCTGGCTCAGATAGCACAACAGCAGATTTTTAATGGACCTAAACTACTTAATGGGATCAGACAATGCATTCTGGCTGGAAGAAGCCCTAGAGGCGCAAGATAATTTAGCAGTCAAGCCCTTAAACTATACAGGTGGAAGTTAATGTGAAATTGGATGGTTTTTATGAGAAGACTAGTAAGAGGGAAAGTATTTTAGAAGGGCTGTGTGAGGCGGACATTTTAAAACCACAGGCAGGGAAAATATGTTCATGTTTATGCTAAGATACAGTCTTGAGCTGTTGGTGTTATTACATGTCAATAAATCCAGTACTCGCTTAATATCACTCCTGTAATATAACAAACCATCCCAAAAATAATGAGTCGATAGGTATATGCTCCTGATAATATAAATAACATTTATCAGTCAACTTAATATCACTTTGGGAAATAAAATCACGAGATTAGAGAGCCAGTACTTTATTTCGGTATCTGTGTATCAACACTTCAGTGTTTTTAATGCTTATTTTTCCAGTGAACTGATTAGGTCAGCTCTGCTTTTTGTCACAGTTTCTGCCGAGTCCCTTAACATTGTGATATATGTTGTGGCTTCCCGTGCTCTATACAAGCTAACAGTGGAAATGTCAGGCCCTTTTTGGACACAGCTGGGCACTGCGTTCAATATCTGGTGGATTTATCTAAAATAAACATTTGCAAGCATTTAACTCCATGTTGGCTGTAAAGTGAACACTTACTGCCTTTAGTTTATAAGGGTTGTTCACTAATCCACAATTTCTTTAGGAAATTGTGTGTCGGCTATAGAATCACTTGCAGAAACGCACTAATTTACCTTTGCTATATCCTGTGTTGCCGATGTCGTGGAAATCTGTTCAAGATAGTTTTATTCACACACCCTAGGAATGCATTTTTCAACTTTTATATGACAGCATACTGCAGGAGAAAGATAATTCCTCTTCTAGACACTGTAGTGTATGCAGATCACGCTCCCCCTGGTTAAAGTGAGGGGTTTAGGGACAGAATGATCCCTCAGTTGACAAATTCTACTGAGGAGTTCAGAAATTATTCCTCAGCTAATTCATGATCCATGAAGTGTGAGTAAAAATATAAAAATCAGGCTGTGTTGAGAACTATATTGCTAAGATACGGCGGGATACAATTTATAAGCGCTACAGGGCGTTCTGTAACACTTTGATACAATATAAAAAGGACAAAACAAAAGGTTGATAGTAACCAGTTTTTGCCGCTTAATTGTAGGCTTCACTGTACTTTTGAACCTAGTGTTCTGAAATATAAAACTTCAGGTATATTCAATGTGTTAATGTGGGGCTCAGACTCATTCTCAACCCACCTTTAGCACAGTAACTCTCCATGTGTGATCATTTATTAGTTCCATCACACTGCAATACTGCGCAGGACAGCAGTCTGGGGGCATGATGGGGCCCTACTTTGGTTTCCCATTTCTTATTCCATGATTTAATGCATTTTGCTAGGGTTCATTTTAAAGCAGGGTTAGAGGTCTGCACCACTGAAAGCATGCCTGTTTGTTCTATATGCATAGTATATTGAGTGTGTTTTTAGTGATTTGGTAGTTTCCTGCGCCAATAAAAAATACAAAGTCTAGTATGTAGTGTTATCAGTATTATTCTATAAGCTGTCAACACTACCTAAATAAGGCACATTTTCAAATTGTGATGATTGCATGAACAGGGTTTTAATAGCTTTACGCACCAGTCTTTGTGCGTCTTTTTTTTTTTTTTTTACTGGAGTAGGAAACTGCCAAGTCAAAAAACACACTCAACATATTATGAAATAGGAGCTCCAATGACAGTCTATTGAGAGATACACACATGCATGGCATATCTATTGACTGTGTATTAACATGTAACTAAACTTCAGTAAATGGTTAATTGTATATTAATGAAATAATTATTCTGTAAATGATATCTATTTTGCTTGTGTTATTGCTTTGCATCAAATCTGGGTAAATAATTAACAGATCCACAATCAACCAAGATTACCAAGATCAATTCGTCCCCCGTCAGCTCTCTTGTCCAGTACGTTTTGGGACCGTCTCCATCAATAAGGGTCTGCTTACAATACATCTTATTCTCAGTCTCCCAGGTCGCCAGGCTCTGTGGACAAGAAAATAATTCACTGAACATGACAGCCCTTAAAGAGTAAGTAGCGAGGTTCCGAAAAATCTAGCGTTACACATCCCTACTTGTTGATGCAACTGTTTAAATACCATACCTGTAATTGTTCTTTTCATTGTTAACACCTTGACAACGTTTACACTTATAACTTTAAAGTCGGTTTAAAAGCTCTACCAAATAGCCACTCTAGTGCACTGATAGTATAAGGATTATTGCCCACATTGTCAAACAGGTAACACATCAAGAGCGATTCACAATGTGGCACGGATCATTATCACTCTTTAAAGGACAGATCTCAATGTGATTTACTTCACAGAGAGATGAGAAGGATGGAGGAAGAGTGTACACTGCAACCAAAAGGAAATGTAAACAAACTGGACATCCAACTAGGTCCAGTAGCATGCCAAGAATGGAACTAGGAAATAAGGTAGTGAAGAGTCAAAGTTGTGAATATTGGGTTACTACAGCTACTACAGAGACCTAGTGTTACCAAGTGTATTGGTAGTATGGTAGTTCTTAGTACAGATCATGCCACATTTACTACTTGAGGATGTTTGGCAGCTGATCCTTTTGAATGAGAGTAGTGTAAATATACATATTTTGTTATCACATTTAAAATAAATGCAGCAAATGTTTTCCTTATTGATGCACTACCTGTTACAATACACTGGAACCAGGAGGCCGGTTTAGTTTCCTTCCAGTAAATGAACACACTGCATAAAGCTGCACGGTTTAATGCACTCAACGAAAGAGATACAAAATATCGCTCTGCCCAGTGCAATCTAAGTGTCACATGATCTGTCACATGATCTCAGTATATATACTCCTATTCTGAAAGGCACCACAACAAACCTGGCAAGAGAGGGTCGCCCACCAAAACTCATGGACCAGGCAAGGAGGGCATTAATCAGAGAGGCAACAAAGAGACCAAATATAACCCTGAAGGGGCTGCAAAGCTCCATTGAGGAGATTGGAGTATCTGTCCATAGGACCACTTTAAGCCGTACACTCCACAGAGCTGGGCTTTACGGAAGAGTGGCCAGAAAAAAGCCATTGCTTAAAGAAAAAAATAAGCAAACACGTTTGGTGTTCGCCAAAAGGCATGTGGAAGACTCCCCAAACATATGGAAGAAACTATGGTCAGATGAGACTAAAACTGAGCTTTTTGGCCATCAAAGAAAACGCTATGTCTGGCGCAAACCCAACACCTCTCATCACCCCGAGAACGCCATCCCCACACTGAAGCATGGCGGTGGCAGCATCATGCTGTGGGGATGTTTTTCATCGGCAGGGACTGGGAAACTGGTCAGAATTGAAGGAATGATGGATGGCGCTAAATACAGGGAAATTCTTGAAGGAAACCTGTTTCAGTCTTCCAGAGATTTGAGACTGGGACGGAGGTTCACCTTCCAGCAGGACAATGACCCTTAGCATACTGCTAAAGCAACACTTGAGTGGTTTAAGGGGAAACATTTAAATGTCTTGGAATGGTCTAGTCAAAGCCCAGACCTCAATCCAATTGAGAATCTGTGGTATGACTTAAAGATTGCTGTACACCAGCGGAACCCATCCAACTTGAAGGAGCTGGAGCAGTTTTGCCTTGAAGAATGGGCAAAAATCCCAGTGGCTAGATGTGCCAAGCTTATAGATGCATACCCCAAGAGATTTGCAGCTGTAATTGCTGCAAAAGGTGGCTCTACAAAGTATTGACTTTGGGGGGGGTGAATAGTTATGCACGCTCAAGTTTTCTGTTTTTTTGTCTTATTTCTTGTTTGTTTCACAATAAAAAATATTTTGCATCTTCAAAGTGGTAGGCATGTTGTGTAAATCAAATGATATAAACCCCCAAAAAATCAATTTTAATTCAAGGTTGTAAGGCAACAAAATAGGAAAAATGCCTAGGGGGTCAATACTTTCGCAAACCACTGTATGTAGGACACGCTTGAATTGTTTCAGGAAATAATTTAGTTTATATTTCAAGAAACAGGTCCAGTCATATTGCCCATGTTATAACTTCTAAATCATGTTTCTGCGGTACTATGGTGTTTGAAATTAACTCAGTTTTTCCCATCACTCTGTACTGAGTCAGTGTTACATATTTCCATGCATCACTCTCTTTCTCACAGGACAGAGACGGACATAGATATGTGGCTCCATGTTCCTATATACATCTCTGTTTGATTAACTAGCGATACAAACACTGGGCCCTGGTCATATTACTTTTTAAGGAATGTTTTGTAAAGCACTTTTTTTTTTTTTTTTTTTAAAGCTTATTTTGGTTACACCTTTTTACAGATAGCTGGAGTAATAGTCTATAAGACTGTCCATAAAGTTTTGGGTTTTGTGAATAGGGCCTAATAAGAAACATGAAGGTGTTTGTTTTTTTGCATTATTCATACTTTTTGATAGAGTGTTTGATGGAATAAACAACTGCAGTTTTTATATTTAAAGACCACATTTAACTTGATGCTCATATTTGCCTTCATATTTGCCTTTTTTCATATTTTAACATCCAGTAATAGGAATAATGTACACCCAACTGTAAATATTGTTATTCCTTAAATGTTTTTTGGTGACATGTACATTATCAATGTCATCAGAAACCTGTATATACAGTAGGGTACATTGCATTTATATATAATTTTAAAAAAATTCAAGTTTCTCCAGTTTCTTACACTTGTGTTAAGTATTTTCCCAGCATGTTCTCAAATTTGAAAGCATTTTTCATCCTTACCATAACTCAAAATAATTTGAAATGTGGAAGTAATTTTGCACAGCTGTTCTGAGGTAAAGTCTGTGAAGAGATCTGTGTTAATTAACGACAGGTGGAGCATGCAGTCTTATTATTTTACAAGGATTTCACAACTGTACATAATAAGGCTGTGAACTCCTGTAGTATATACAGATGTACTTCTACTAATTATTATTATTATTATTATTATTATTATTATTATTATTATTATTATTATTATAATAATAATAATAATAATAATAATAATAATAATAATAATAATAATAGTTTGGTGCTTCATGTATTAATTTGAAGCATTTAATTTTGAATTCTGAAACTCAGAGTGGTTTTATTTAGCTAAAGCCATTATATCAATCTGTTGCAGTTCCAAATTTAAAAACGAATCCTCATAGAACCTAAACCAGGAATAGTGCCCAAAATATTAACAAAATAAAAATGGTTCCACCTGGATTGAAAATACAGTATATCCTCCATGTAGCCGTAGACAACCTAAGATTTAACTGCAACACTGATTCCACATGTAAAAATCAGACATGAATAACTGGAGCAGCCTTTAGATCCCAGGCATAGACACAGGCCACCAGTACATGCACTGCCTCCCATCTCCCTAGACAGGAGCAACAGTCCTAGAACACTGAACCTGGAATTAGAATGTGAAAGACATACACAGGCGTCACAGACCCCAGGCTCTGGCAGGTTTAGCTGTGCAGTTCTCCTGCATCTTGTCAGTCAGCCTGTATCAGACCCTTCACACCTGATAGCTTTTTATCTTCAATGTCTGTGTTATGTGGCGGGAGACCCTTGTATAATAGGATTAGGTGGTGACATGAGAATGGTGGTGAATAAGATCGCCTGTGTAGAATAAGGTTGATAAAGTGCTAACCTCAATTTTTAAAAACAAACTCTACCACCAGTACATCAACACAACAAAACACCCTAAATACCAAAACAAATGGCAATGTCCTGCTGATTTTAAAAGGTTATTCACAGACGACGAGGATAAATTTGTGGAAGAACCAAATAATGCAAGTGCTCTTAGAAAAACAATAAGCAACACAAATTTAGTAAGAAATGACTTTAGCCACTTGCCCTGCATGGGGTGTTAGGCAGTGTAGACTGACGGCCCTCAGAAAGCAGCTTTGAGTGATGAGGAAAGCATCCAACGTAACCTTCCAAAAAAGCCAAGGAAATGTTCTACTCTGATTTTTAGTAATAACACATGTCATTTTCCAACAAGCCCCTGCCCAAAAAATTTAAGTTTAAAATTAATTGTTAAAATCGTTAAAAAAACAAACATTTTCCAATGTTATTCTCAACACGTCTTCAATTGTTAAAAAGAAACACTGCTAGTTGTATAATTTCTATCTGCTATGTCACCATATATTATACAAAAGAATAAGGCTGTAATTCTATCAGGGGGTTCTAGTAACATTGATAAATGACTCAAGCTAGCGCTCTCATGGTTTATATGTCATCAAAAACCCTCGATACAATTACAACCTTATGATGTACAGTTGGGTGTGCACTATTCCTAATATTACAAATCACAAAAACAAAATTGTACTCAGGAACTACTATTAAACAAAAACAGTTGTTTAATTTTTTCATATTAAAAATGGTGCTATACAAGGTTAAAGACAGCTTGAGGTTTACTTTCAAGTCTTTACTTTCAGGTCTTTCTCAGTTGCCAGGACATTTCACTTCACAGTGACTTTGGGTTCAAAATATGTCACTGGCTGCAATGTCTGTTGTTAGGGAAAGTAACTGATAGACCATTAAGCGTTAAAAGGGAGAAATCTTTCCAGATATGAAATACACAACAGGTGTAATTCCTGGACTGATTTCCATTTCTGCCCTGAAGAAAACTGTTGCTTCAAAGAATGCACAAGTGGCTCCCTGCTGTTGAGAGCCGATTAGTTGTTTGTGAAGCTGTCCTCCGGTTGCTTTGTCAGTTGGTTGTAATTGCCGGCTCATTCAGAAGTATAGTAATCATTTTGGGTTTGGGAAGGCCAAGGCTAGTTAGATTTCTTGTCTTAGCTTTACAAACACGGGAAGCATGCGAGATTAAGATTTTCATTCAGCTAACCTTTGAAGACTTTTGAGGGAACTTTGAATGCAACCATTGTCTGTTATTCATAAATTAGGGTAGTATGATAATTACATTTTCAATTGATCTTAAACATGTCTTAAATCCCATTAATTGTGACAGCTTCCTTGTGACTTTCTCTCTCCCACGCTTTTTTCTCTTGGTCTTCTTTTTGTTTATTCACCCACATAATGGGGGGGGGGGGGGGCAGAACTCAAGTAAATTTCTGATGCCCAGAAGAGAAAATCAAAACACGAGTAGCAGTGATGCTGATCTTTTTAAGTATGGCTTTCAGATCTATAATCATTTTTCAGTACAATCAAGACTAAAAATGATCAATAAAATCACAATAATAAATATTGATCCGCCCCTATTCTAGACTCTTGTAAAGTTCTTTAATGACAGTTGCATTGCAGTAGATGCTGTCTCATGCCTTTGGCCTCTTGCATATGCACTTTCACAGCTGACTTTAGTTTGTAGTAAAAGGACAGGTGTTGAAGATGAGACTAATAATAAAATGAGGGTCGCTCTCTTACCTTTAGCCCCTCACTGATGATGCAAATAGCCTGGAAGCCTCATGTAATGGTCTTTAGTAGCGAAACCTTATAATCTATGTCATTATCACCATTATACTTCAGCTTTTTAAAGTTATTTGCTTATTTACCCAGTAATCTCAGCCGTGCTTTTTTTGCCATTCCTTTATTGAATAATAACAGAATGGCTGCCTGCATAGAATGCAATGGGACAGCGGTGTCTGGTTGTTGTATAATACATAACAGATAATAAAAGATCATTCTGAAGGCCCTTCTTAGAGGACTGGATTGTTTTCCAGGGAGAGGTTCTCTTACCCTGCACTTCCTGCCGTCCACGGTTTCCTCCTCGAACTCCACCCCGATCTGGAAGTTGATCTCGGTGGTTCGGACAGTGGTGGAGGTCTTGATGTAAAATTGTTCGCTGTTCTGTTTGATCTCCACATGGGGTTTGGAAGCTGCTGCCCCTGCCACCTTCCTCAGCATGGCGTTCACACCTGAATGCACACAGAGTTACATTAATAATAACAATGAGGAGGATTTAGAACTCTAATGCACCCACTGATTTGCTTTGATATCCTTATTTACCCTTACAAAAGTTACTAAAAGCATAGCAAAGTGTGATAAAGCTTGTAAAGCACAGAGACGTATGGTAAAACATATTAAACACATGCAGACCGCTGTAAACCACGGTAAATGCATCGCATAACCATGAAAAAAATCACAGGAAAACTGCTAAATTACCATTCAAATTTATTGTGGTAAACTTTTATAAGGGTAACTGTTAGAGAAAATGAACGCTTTTTATACCAGAAGGAACTGCACCAGTCTGTCTAGGTGTTTTATATTTTACAATGCAAGAAATACAATTATATATATATAATACAGTAACTAAGGTACAAAATACTGGCACACTGCTTGCTATTTAAAGAAGTATTTTTATTTTCAATATTTATTTAAGCTTTTTTCCATGGTCAACCACATGTTTTGGAGACTTGCCTTAAATTATTATTCAGGATGCAACTTCAGACACTGATGTAATCTTCACATAACTTGAGCTTTATTTATTTATATTCCAGCTTTACCACATTTAAGCTATGTTGCTTTACACATTCCATAATGGGTAATTCAGGGGGTAAGTAAACCTAAAATCATAATCCCTAGTGATAAACCAGACTGCACCAAACATGAATCATGTTTAAGCATTCAGAATGTACATTTTTAGTCACAGTTTGTTTGTCTTTTTTCTTTTAAAATCCAAAAATGTATGTGCTAGAAGCATTCACTTTTTTTGATTTGATGTAAAGTTGAATCCTTTTGCATTAATACAACATTCAGTTACCTCCTCTTTTATTCAAATAATGGTATGGAATGGTTATATGCATTCATATATGACATACACATTTATGTTTCATATCGACATGGAGATACATATCTACATATACACACACACACACACACACACACACACACACACACACACACACACATATATATATATATATATATATATATATATATATAGATTACTAAGACCCAGAAAGGTTGATTCACTCGTTAGGGCTTCAATTAGTCAGGTGAAGTCAATTCCAGTGTTGAACTATTACTCTGAAGTACCTTCACACCTTCTAATCTGTCAGACTGTGGTGGTTGTTCTGCCTGGTTTCAACAACCATGGGCTCCTCTAAGCAGATGTCTGAGGACTTGAAAATGAAGATAATTGAATTTCACAAAACAGGAAGTGGCTATAAAAAAAACTCTCTCAACGCTTCCAGCTAGCAATTTCAACTGTCAGAAACATTGTCAAGAAATGGAAGTTAAATGGAACGGTTAAAGTCAAGGCAAGATCTGGAAGACCAAGAAAAATATCACATAGACTTGCCTGAAAACTGGTCAGATCTGCACAACAGAACCCACAGGTCACTGCAAAGGACCTGCAGAACAGTTTAGCTGACACTGGAGTAGTTGTTCACAGGTCCACAGTACAGCGTGCCTTACACAACAAGGATCTGCATGGGAGAGTTGTCAGAAGGAAGCCTTTTCTACAACATCATCACAAAATCAGCATCTAAAGTATGCAAAAGAAAACCTTGACAAGCCTGAAGCTTTTTGGAACAATGTGCTTTGGACTGATGAAATGAAAATTGGACTGTTTGGCCACAACCAAAGAAGGTACGTTTGGAGAAAAAAGGGTGAAGCATTTCAAGAAAAGAACACCTTGCCAACTGTTAAGCACGGGGGTGGCTCTTATGCTTTGGGGTTGTGTGGCAGCCAGTGGAACCAGAAATATTGTGTGGGTGGAAGGAAGAATGGATTCATATAAATATCAACAAATCCTAGAAGCTAATGTCAGTCAGGACACTGAAGCTGAAAAGAGGTTGGATATTTCAGCAAGACAATGATCCAAAACATACCTCAAAATCAACCATGAAATATTTACAAGAAAGAAGGAGAAAGGTTTTGGAATGGCCATCACAGTCCCCAGAAAATCTGTGGGGAAATCTCAAACATGCAGTGCATGCAAGGAGACCTGGGAAAAAAATTCCAAAGGCAAGAATAGAAAGACTCTTAGCTGGCTACAGGAAACGTTCGGAAGCAGTTTTATCTGCCAAAGGAGGTGTTACTAAGTGTTAAGTGACAGGGTGCCCAAACTTTTGCAGGCGCCATTTTCACTTTTGTTTATTATTTTGAATCTGTAATAAATGCAAATAATTAAAATAAATGCAAATAATTAAAAAATACAGAAAGGTATCATGTTTAACTGTACAATGTAGAGGTCAGGTCAACTTCTGTTCACTGAAAGATTCATTGTAACATACATTTTTTCCAGGGGTGCCCAAACTTTTGCATACAACTGTATGTAAAGCCATGGCTTGTCACTTTCATATGAGAGAGGCCCAGGACTGAGTTACAGGAAGTGTACTGGTGAGGTGCACTCAAGGATAGGGTTGGAAATACAGGGGTAAAGGGGCAATGGCACCGCCTTATAAGAAACAAGAACAGGTTGAGTGTGTTGGTCATATTATAAAAGCATTTTATAGCGCTATATTGGAGACCCATTGTTACGATTTCTGTACCACCTTATAAAGAGAATGAAAGTGCTAGTGTAAAGGCATGATGGGTCAAATGACTATTGTATAACTGGTTTTGCTTTATAAAAGGCTGTCTAAGGCACTGTACTAAGGATTTATACAGCATAAGAAGTTCATTTTCAATAGCTATTGAGTGATTGGAAAAATCAAAGGAACACTTGGGTAGCCCCATTTGCAGCATATTTGAAACAATGCAGGGAGAAGCTTGCATGGTGTTTGTGGGCACTGTTCCAGTGCAGCGTGATTGTCAAAACATATCTATGTATATCTTTTTGGCTGTCTTTACATTAAAGGTTACCTGCTGTTACAAGCTCCTGAAAGAATCCAATTCATCTTTCACAGTGTCTCTCTTTCATATTGACTTGGGAGGTTCACTCCCTGTTGTTTTATATTCCCTTCTCTTGACACTCTGAACACCATTCATCATCTACCCAGCGGGCACTTTCTAAATCTCTCCATCTGTCCAGGTCTGGACCAGAAATCAGAAGAATATCCCTGCTGCCCACCAGACATTAGCTTTGTGTCTCTTTTTTTTTTTCTCTCGCCCTATAGAGACATAGTTCTGGGCAGTGCCTAGCCAGACAGCCATAGAAGATATTCACACACAGTACTGTATCTCATGGCATTCATTTAGACATTCAGCCACAGTCAAGTCTTACATGGTACATTCCATTCTCATCTTTTATTGATTATAAAATGTGCCGCTTGTAAGTGTTGAAAAAATGTGGCATGCTGAATTTCATTCTGTTTTGTGCTGTAGAATTGAAAACCTTTCCATTTGACTGTTTTAGCTTCAGGAGTGTGATTTATATACCTTTTAATATTGCCTCGCTCTGTGTCTAAGCAGTATCGTTTTGGTGATGAGCTGGCTTATTTAGTGCTTTTTTCTAGACACTTGAGTTTTAATATAAAGGAATATAAATTTCCAGACCTACGAGTGGTGTTTGTTCTCTGAAAAACAAGACTGGGTTCTTAAAATGAGCAATACTGTATTTGTGTGAGTCACCATAATGCAATTGCTTTTTTTTACAATACATTATGTGAAACCACTTAAATATTGCATTTGCAAATGTGCTTGGGAATAAATAGAACTCAAATATTTTACAATCAAAATGTCATTCTATATTTGCAGGTTATCTAAAAAATACATTGAAATGCACAACATTACTGTAACTATTTGTTGATGTAAAATAAGCGTTTTATTTGTATTTTTGCCTGTGTTTCAACATATTAGTTTTATCCATCATATATTTTCCATCTTAGACAAAGACAAAAATCTTGATGATAATGACCGGGCAATGTCCAAAAAATATTAGGATTAAATAGGTTTCATCTTCTCAGTTAGCTGTCTATGTAATATACACAGTATCTCTGCTACTCTATTCATTTTATACACAGAAACCATCCTTTATGACTTTGAGAAACTGAATTCAAACTTATTATATCGTACCAATGTAATAATATATTGTAGCAATCTAAACATCCTTCTTTGTGTAAATAGAGATTAGGAATACATCTATACATCATAATAGGGACAACCAATGATTTTAAATGATAGCATTTTAAACATGCAATATTGACGCACACTGCCTCTACACACATATGCAATCATTTTACCAGATGAAAATGACTTACCAAGAGCTTTAAGAAGTTCATCGAAATTCTCACTGCTCTTCATTTTCCAGGTACCAGCGAAGTTGGGCATTTTGAAAGATGAGTTGTATTTGCGAGCTTGAGGCTGGACTTGTTTGTGGATGTGAGGTTTACAATGAACCTACTTCTGACTGCTCTCCTCTCTGCTCTCTGGGTCTGCCCCTCTCCCTCTCTCGCTCGCTGCCTCTGTTTCATCTGTGCCACTAGTTATAGCAAATGTCTTAGTCTGAGTCACAAAGTTCCCTCCCCCTGTGAGCCCTATCCAGTTATAAACAAAGCCCTGGCTAAAGATGCTGCACAATGAAAGAAGCAGGCGGAATCCCTGAGTGTATTCACATTCTTTAATCCCTTCCTGCTCAGAAGCTGTCACTAATAATAAATTAGGAATAGTTCTTGAAGTGTCTGTTCCTGTCAAACTGCCACGTGTGTTTTTATGCCCTGGGTTATGACTGAGGGGGTTTCCTGGTAAATAAAGAAAGAGACACCTAATAAACATGTTAGAGTCTGCAGCAGTATTTCTTTATTAAAATGGTAGCAAGACTGTTCAACAACTGGCTCTATATTTATATATGGCTTATTGAGCTCCGAAATGTTTCGATTGAAGTGAAGTATCTCATTTATTAAAAGCAAAAGGGGCCGATGTCCCTAAACCACACATAGGAACATAAAAGCACAAGAACCACTTGCCTTTACTAAGAGGGTCTCATTTAATTGGATGGAATCTAACTGCTTTTTATGTTTCCAGTGTTTTAGATGTTACTCCTTCACCTGCTAGGCTATTCCATGCATTTGTACTGTAAATGTGTAAAGTGCTTTCTACCTTCTGTCATTGACCTATCCAGCTTCCATGTATGCCCTCTCATCTTACTCTCTGCAACATTTGAAGGAGTGATCTATGTTAACTTTACACTATTTAGGACTTTGTAAACTACAGTTAAACTCCCCTTTTCCGTTCTGAGCTGAATAGATTTAAATCCTTTAACCTATCCTCATATATGCTATGGAGTCCTGGTATCAGCTGACAGTAGCTGCCCTTCTTTGTACCTTGCAATAATGTTTTTGTTTTTTTGTAGTGAGGAGACGAGAACTGGACACACAGAGCATAGAATACAATCTGTAAAAAAAAAAGAGAATTTAGCTTAGTTAACCTTGCACACTGTCTATGCTGAGTCAATGAGGGGAAACATGATACTGCCACCTAGTGAGAGCTGAGGGAATTAGATTCAAGAACATGGTGCAGTTTCAGAGAAAGGGACATGAATTGAATTGCCATGGACACCATCCCATTGGTTCACATCCCAGCTTGTCTTCGCAATACGTCAGTGGGATTTCTGATGTCCAGAGAGTAGACTGGACCTTGATTTAAAAGCAATACAGGACAGTGTCACCTGTACGGACACCACGCTTGCACACTGGATGAGTGTTCCCTATCGAGTCATCAAGACTGCTCTGTGCAGCCCCTGATTTTCAATGGTACTGACCAGACCCATCATGCTTAGCTTCTGAGATGTGGCAAGATCAGACTCTAAGTTGGCCGTAGACATGGCAATAGAAAAAACAAAGCTACCGTTTTCAGCATGCAGAAGATTGCAGGGGTGGGACCATAACTTCCCTTTCTGGAACAGAACTTCCATATTATAACGTGAAGTTGTGTACTATACCTCAATAAGCCAATGTTTCTTTCTAACTACAAGACAGTTACAAAAATGAACCAAATCCTTTTATATCGATTGGCATATGTAGCGCAGAAATAACAATTTTTATTCAAAGTGGGCAAGATGCAAGAGGACTGAGCCACTGCCCCTAATGAAGAAGGATGATCCTTAGCTACAGACAGACAGGCAGCGTGCCTCAGAGACATCATCTTTCACATGAGACAAATCTGAGGCTGGGTGAGGTCGACACCATTAACTTGGAGGCCAGCTATTTTAAACCAGGTCAGTGTTTGTCCAGATAGCCCATTTTATAGAATCGACCCCTCCGAAAACCTATAGATTGTTTCTACGACAGCAATTAAAAACTCCATATAAAATGTGTGTAACATACCCTGTGAAGAATGCAAGCTGGACCCTGAGGGAGTTTCTCCTGTATTGTGATCTACATGTATTCAAAGTATATTCAAAAACCTAGTGTAACAAATCACAATTTGAGTATCGCTTACCGTGACCTTGTTTCCGCTATAGAAATTCTCTTCACCACATTTCATCATAATCGGACGGCTAGTTGTTTAGATGTGTGTGACACACCAGCACCATCAATTCTGTATGTGTCTGTAGTTAAAAACATTAAGCATCCATTACAGAGCACCACCTATTCCCAAAGCAGCAGATAATCAATATTATTTCAAACCCCAAGGACAGCATATATTCTAACACATTCATGTCATTTTAATCTCATTATAATCTCCGCAAACTCTTTAAATGGTCATAACTCAATAGTTTTACCATATGTATTGTCAATTTCAGCCTTATCAAAATTAAATACTTCATCAAATAGCAGGGTAAAGTATTATAATGTAAATATGGTGAATATAATAGAAATGATATTCAGTAGCTTACAGAAGTGCCTCAGTAGAGCTGTCTCATTAGGATGCACAGCTGGTTATAAGGCAGTAGGCTTGAGGTCCCTTAAAGCTACACCCATCCTTTTTTTAACATGATCCTGTTATAATGCAGAACACAAAGAGCCTGACTTGTGGCTCTTGACTGAAGTACAATGCTGCCGTGGTGTGTCACCATTCGCTGGTCCACGTTGACAGTGAATCGTCCTGTATTTTACTTTGAAAGGGCCCTTCGCTAATTGGTAGTTTTTCAATAATTCACATTTCTTTGATGTATAAGTCAGATAGTGAAATAATATAATGAGGGAGAACTTCATTTGATTCTTTTTCAATATATTGTATTTGTTTGCTTACATGAATCATTCATATTATCAGTGATATAAGGTAGAAAAACAAATCTTGTTTCACAGCATATCAAAACAAACAATTCCAATCTTTTTTTAATTTCAATTTTATTTTCTGCACTGTGTGTCTAAATTGCAGATTCGAAGGTCAAATCTAGCTGTTTACTTCACTTTGTTTCCTATGTTTTAACTGCTAAATTGCCAGTTTAGGTCTTAAAGTTGTGTTTCTACATTTAAAAACAAAATGTTATAATGTTACACAGATTTACCAAATCATGTGCATCATTCATAACCATAAAACACTTGATAGTACGTATTATATAGAAATACTAAAAGAAACTTAATGCATTTAATAACAAACGTCTTTTTCAGTGTTTGTCATTGAATTTCATTCTTTTAGTATTACCAAATTACTTGTATCCTAAAAGGACTTGTGTCTTTCCCACATAAAAAAAAAAAAAGTTCTAAACACATTGAAATAAATTCCTGATTTTTCTGGGGAAAGCTAAATGAGAAGGCAAAGAGCTGCCATTGAAAGATCACTGATCCAATAAATTACATCCCTTATAGAAATACATCCTCAGTGCTGTAATTAAACTTCTTGTAAAAGAGGAATAATTTAAGCAGTCTAGTCTCTATTTAATACTATTTAAAAACCTACCAAAACTCAGAATTGCCAATACTATATTCCTGGCCTGCTGTACAATCAAAATTAAATCAAATTGCTTTTAGGATTTGGAACAAAACAAGTCAGAGATTAAAGCTACCCATTCAACACTTTTGTTCCAGGAACAAGTTCGTTTACTGCTGTGTCTTAACAAATGTGACAGTGTCTGCTGTATAAAAAGAGCTGTCTGTGGATGATTCTTGATTGAACGAATCTATTCTTGAATGGTGGATGCTTACAGCATTGTTAAAATGCATTTCCAATATTCTTTCTCTGATGTGTTCCATTTACTTCAGAAATTAATGGTATCAGGTACCAGATTTCTTATATAAAACTTTGTTTCTGTTTTATTTGTTTTCACGTGCCAAACTGTTTATATCGATGTTTAACGGTACCTGTATTTTTGTTCAAATGGATTTAAAACTGTCACTTTGATTTCTAGAAAGGCTGTGTCCGTGTTACTTGTAACAGAGAAAATAGATGGTCTCTCTGTACTGAGCTTTGTGCTTTGAAAAATTTATTCTTCAGCCTTTATCGAGACAGTTTGGTACATCAGCCCGGATTATCTAACAGTGAACAATGGTTTTCACACACTAGAAAGGCGCCCTTCAAAACAAAGGGACAGACAAATACAGGATACAGTGTAATTAGGAATAATGGAAAACCTATGGACATAAAAGCTTAACTGTCATTATAGGATTAAAAAAGAAAAAATAATCCTGCACTTTGTAGAAAGACCCCATTAGTGTGGAACTCAGGTAAGCATTAGACAGGTAGTCAGTTATACGGTAGGCTTCCAACAATGCTATTCCTAGATACTGTGTTTGATTTGAAGACATTGGAACTGTTTAGTAGATCAACTTAAGAGTAACATTAACTTTCAAGACCTTTAAAGACTAGATGTTATTGTTTACCTTTGTCAGAATAATTGCCATATTTTTTAGAACCATAAACATTTTAAACAAAATCAACCGTCACGATTGCCTAAATTAAAATAGATTATTATTATTTATTTTATTTTTTTTACAAAGATATGACATCATGAACTGCAAAACATAAATCTATTTCATTATATTATAGTTAAAAAAAGAAAAAAAAAAACTAGTTTGGCTTGTGAAATATATGAAGCTATTTGATTTTTAATAGATTTATGCTTCAATTTTGAAAATTGCAGCTTAATTTTAAATTCATTATTAAACAGACTACAGGACCCCGTTTCTAAAACTCAGATCTTATAGTCAAACCCCTTTAATATCACTTCAAGGGGATTGAGCAAAGGGGTGAGAATTAGCAGAGTTGACTGTCAGGAGTTCACCAATAACCTGTCAAAAAAAAGAATTAAAACACAGAACTGATGCAGAAGTATTGCTATTATATTCAACTATGGAACTGGAAATAGAGTAATAAGCCCCTTATAAAAGATGACCACAGTAAACTACCCATGTTTTTTTCCAAGGTGATACTATGCATTTACTATGTTTTAATATGTTTTCGCTGTGCTTTATTACATATATGACTATACTGTACATGTAAAACATACTAATAATGTTAAAACATAAGAACATAAACATACAAATTAGATAGTTGTCTATGCTAGGTTGTGCTAATGTCAGAATATTTCAATACTGAACAGCAACTTAGATATAACTACATATTGAATTACATATAAACTACAGTAGAAATCAGTTGTATGACTGATTAGTGTGATATTAAGCGGATGTTGTTTGAGTGCTTATTAATAATTTTGACGTTATTGACATGTTTTTGTAAACCTTATTCATAAATTTATAAAAGCAGGTTTTAAAAGGAAGAAAAAGTGTGGGATAAAGTTTGGGGCCTATATTCTGACATAAATGCTGTTTTTTTCCCCCGTGTGTAGGGTTTTCACCCCCTCCTACTCCCTGAGACCAAAACATTAAGCACCAGATGATTGAGATTATTGCAAGCACACTTTTCTGAGTTCCTCCTGTCTAGCTGTTTTCATTAACTCCTTTTCCATTCAGGGCAGTCTATGTAAGCCTCATCCTTTTCAAATGTAGCTTCCCCAAAGGCTTCCCCCAGAGGAGGAGGCCATTTTTGTTTACTAATTTCCCCCAGGCCAGATCTGTTCTTTTTGATGGTCTTCATCAATCTCTTTAAAATCTACCCTCAAGATAATAGAAGATAGTTTATGTACAGATGGGACTCGAACACTTTGTCATCATCCTGAATAAGTGACTGGTAATAGGGCCCAAACTATCCCCCAGTGGATACTGACTGACCACTGCACGGGCTATAAGCCACCTCAGAGTAAATAAATTTTGCTTCCTACAGCCAGGCAGAGAGAAAGACTGAAGTAAAAGGCTCATTGATCAATTATATTTTGGACATGAATAAATTATGGCAGCAAAAAAGCAAATGACGGTAGTAAATTTTGCTTCTAAATTTCAATGTTGTTAGCCAGGGGATCTTGAAATAGAGGCATTCTGTCTGAGTTACTCACCGTGATCTGTACTCTTTCAGATGATGTACAGCAGCTGTTAAAATTATTTTGAATATCATTTCAATGTAGTTTTTGCAATTTATAATACGTCGTGTGGACGGTGTCTTTATTACAGCAAATCATTTTGCACAGTGACAGCAGCCAGACTACATGAAATTACACTTAGACAATAAGAGAAACCCTACACACTATGTAGCCATGATATACTTACACTTTAAAATTGACATTTATATATAATTGGTACATCCTAGATCATTATTGACCCTATGTTGTTATTATGTAATAATTCAACAAGATTTTGTTTATGTAATGAACCTGATAGATATGTAGCAGCGCTTACAAAAAAGCATATTGCATACTTATATATATATATATATATATATATATATATATATATATATATATATATATATATATATTTATAGTATAAAAACGATACGTTTTTAACAGGCATGGTTACGTCAAATGATAGTCATTTAAGGGAGGGGATATTCCCCTATATATATATATATATATATATATATATATATATATTATATATATATATATATATATAGATATATATAGTGTGTATATATACACACACACACACACACACACACACACACACACACACACACACACAGTAAAATAAACAAATAAATAAATAAATAAATCCCGTCAGTTTGCACACTTTTTGTATTTTTTTCAAGTGAAGGTTTTCTGCTTTAAAAATAGAAGAAAAAAGATCTAAAAGAACAGTTTATAACTATTTAAGTTGTTAAAATATAAAATTGTTGTCTTTGTTTCACATTCATATTTCTTTCATAATTGTACATTAGCATGGCCTGGCCTTTTGATTATGGCGTTGCTATCCTGGGAGCGAATATTACCAGACCACAAATATACTATATAATATACAGGTAACTGACATTTCTGGTCATTTTTACAGTCAAATGACTGATTTCACGGCCCAGTTTACAACTAATAATGACTTCATTTTACCTTATGACGGTCCGATAAGGGATCTGTGGTACCAGTGGTTCACGTAACAACATTGCATCACAGTTTGTTTGTTTATCTGTTTTATTTTTAGCCTCTATTAATCCAGTGGCACTATCATTTTCCTCAGCTGTCCACCTTAACTGTCTCATAAGACATTTGAATGTGGCGACGTTTACATGCACAAGTCATGACAGTTTTTCTCACGAATACTTTTCAGGAAATGCGTTGCTATGCAAAAAATTGTCCGTACCAATGCAGGTTACTCAATTCATAGTCATTTAAGGGAGGGGATATTTAAATGTCAGTGTCTGCTTACTAAGTAGGAAAAGAACGACCGAATATCGTGACGATCGCTTCATGCATTGCCATGATGACAAAAACATTTAACAAGAGAAATAAATTCACGTGTTGTCGCACGCATTCTGAATTACACCGCACATTAGCCACCTGCATGTCTGGTTACCTTTCTAATACACACACACCCTCACAAAATTATATAAAATATCATTTGTACAAGTTTTATTACTTAGAATTTATATTTGTGTGTGTGTGTGTGTGTGTGTGTGTTTGTGGAACGTCTAAAAGCTTTTTACAATACATGTTTTTTATTTTGAATATAACCTGCAATATTCAATTTATATATGTTGTGACAAAGTGAGGTCCGCAAAGTCAAACTTGTACACAAAGCAGTTTGAGATACCACACCAACCACAGCAGTTCAGGGTTAAACAGGACTGTACCTGCACTTTTATTGTCTCCCAAGGTTCAGGCAGAGGGATGGTCATTTAAAAATACAAAGTTCGTATCCTCCACAGGTTTTCAGGTAAAACATATAATCCAGCCAGGAGGTTTGTCAGAACAGTCCAGGTCATACACAGGTTGTCAAACAGTTTGGAATTCTTTCCCTTGCTCACAGACACCACACTGGTATCTCTCCCTACTTCACTCCCGTTCTTTGTCAAACAAGGCCTATTTATGTGGGCTGACCACACTCTCTACAAGTGTTCCCAACACACCCCTGAACATCATTCTGAGTTCTGTTTCTGGGCAGATTTCCCCTTCGGCCATCTTGTGTGTGTTGGCAATTTCGGGTACATTCGTTGGCCATTTTGTGTGAGGGTAACATCCATTCAAAATGTCCGCCCTCAGATTCCTTCCATTCCTTACTGTACCCCTTGGTTTATCACATATCCTCCCCCTCAGCTCTTACCCCCTGGGTCGAGCGACCACTGAAAAAAAAACATGAACTCATGATAAACCATCTGCGTTCCCCATGTGCTTTCCAGCTTTATGTTTTAGATCAAAATGAAACGGTTGTAGGCTCAAGAACCACCTCATCACATTAGCATTTTTATCTTTGGTTCTCTGCATCCATGTCAGTGGAGCGTGGTTATAAGATTGAAGTGGCGTCCCAGTAGATAATACAGTAGGCTTTCTAGGGCCCATTTCACTGCCAGACCTTCTTTCTCAACTACAGAGTAATTGACTTCTCGGGTTTCCAACTTCCTACTTAAAAATAGGACCAGGTGTTCATTTTCCTCTACCTCCTGTGATAGTACTGCTCCCAAGCCCACATCGGTTTGGACAACAAACTCTTTATCAAAATCCGGTACTATCAGTATTGGATTACTACACAGTGTTTCCTGTATTGCTTTGAAAGGCCTGGTTTGCTGTGTCTTCCCATATCACCATAACATAGCTTCAGGCCTTTGTCATATCAATTAGTGGAGCAACTATGGTGGTATAATTCAAAATGAACCTCCGATAATATCCCATTAAACCCAAAAAGCGGAGCACCTATTTCTTGTTAAATGTGCTTTGACCATTCTCTGACAGCCTCTACCTTGGAGACCTGGGGTTTCTCCACCCCTCTTCTCACAAATATCCCAGATATTTAGCCTCCTCTAGTCCCAACTGACATCAACCCTGCTCTGCCTATCGCATCCAATACGGCTTGCACCCGGGTTAGGTGGGACTCCCAGTCAGCACTATTAACGACAATGTCATCTAATTAGGCTGCTGTGTACTCTGGATGTGGCCTCAATATCTGATCCATTAAACGCTGGAACATGGCTGGGGCCCCATGTAACCCAAATGGCATCACAGTGTATTGGAATAGGCCATTAGGGGTGGCAAAGACTGTCTTTTCCCGGGTTCCTTTAGTTAAGGGAATCTGCCAGTAACTTTTGGCTAGATCTAGGGTGGACATGTATCTGGTTTTCCCTAATCTTTCTAATAGTTCTTCCACCCTGGGCATTGGGTAGGCATCAAACTTTGTTAAATCTCCAGAAGTCGTTACAGAATGTCCATGACCCGTCTGGTTTGGAGACCTATGGGACCTATAATTATGGGACTGGACCACTCACTCTTAGATTCTTCAATCACCCCTGCAACCATCCTCTCTTCCACCTCCATTTCTATTGCAGCTCTGGCTGCCTCTGGCGCCTCTTGGTCTCAAATTTACTTTCACCCCTGGGCCCGAGACAATATCATAAGCCACTAGCTGGGTTCGCCCCGGTATTCCTGAAAACACCCTTTGACCTCTTTATTCAGCTCTGGTGTAAGGTTGGACGACATATTGACATCTGTTTACGCTAGGGTTAGGGTAAATAACCATCTTCCCTATCCTTCCAGGCTTCCAACAAATGAACATGATACATTTGGTCTGGTGGCCGACAACCTGGCTGTCGGACTTGATAATTAACCTCACTCACTCTTTCTATAATTTCGTATGCCCCTTTCCAGGTGGCCATAAACTTACACTCCACCGTGGGAATTAAGACCACCACCCTGTCATCTGGCAGTAAACTCTTGTCTTAGCCTGTCGATTATAGGTACCCCTCTGATGCTCTTGGGTCTGTCTTAAGTGTTCCCTCACTATTGGGGTAAACTATCCTATCCTGAATGGCTGTCACATGACCAGTTACATTGTGGAAAGGTGTAGCTTCATACTACCATGTTTCCCACGCAATATCTAATATCCCCCTGGGGTGCCTGCCATAAATTAAATCAAAGGGAGAGAACCCCAGTAATGACTGTGGGACCTCCCTGATTGCAAACAGTAGGCAGGGCAACATAAAGTCCCAATTCTTCCCATCTTTCTCAATCACTTTTCTTAACATCGATTTTAATGTCTTGTTAAACTGCTCAATGAGTCCATCCTTCTGAGGATGATAGATGGACATCCTTAATCGTTTAATTGACAACAAGTTGCACAAGTCAGTTATTATACTGGACATAAATGGAGTTCCCTGATTGGTTAAAATCTCTTTAGGGATTTCAACCTTGGTGAACGTGAGTATCAGTTCCTTGGCGATACCTTTGGAGGCCATGGTTCGCTGTGGTATTGCTTATAATCAATTATCACTAAAATATATTGATGCTCCCTAGCGGACTTTGGAAGTGGTCCCATTAAATCCATGGTGATTCTATCGAATTGGGTCTCAATGATGGGGAGATGTACTAAGGGACTCCGAAATGCAGGTTTCGGGGCCACCATCTGGCACTCTGGACAGCTACTACAGTGTTGAACTACTCCTCATGTACCCCTGGCCAGTAAAACTGCCGTATCAATTGTTCTCAGGTTTTGTCTATCCCCAGACGCCCTCTTAAGACGTAGCCATGTGCTAAATTCAATACAGTCCGTATAAAGGGACGGGGAACTACTAACTGTTCCACCACCTCTACCCCAATTTGTTTATCGCGATACACCAACCCCTCTTTAACCATAAAGTAGGGATAACTGTTGGGCATGTCTGCTCCATTTATTGGTTTCCCATCCACTACTTGGACACTAGCTCTAGCATGTTGAAGTGTGGGATCCTGCACTTGTCGCCACGGAGGCACCGCTCCCCTTCCACACTTAGGCGCAGACGTTCGCCATCGCAGTCGTCTCGAAGGCACTCAAGCTCGGCCGAGCTGCACTTCGCGGAGCTGGCAGAGACTGTAAGGGCTCAGCAAACTATGCTGGAGACCCTATTAAAATTTCAGGGCAGGTTGCCCCCTACCACCGGGAAGCCCCAGTCCCCACAGTCTCGTTCCCTGTCCCCTCTGTCTAGACCACCTAGCCCAGACGAGCTGTCCTTCATGGCATCCAGGTCGGACATGTCGGACCCAGCCATCTCCATCAGGCAGGCCACAGCAGGGAGCACCCTGCTGCCCTTGCCACACAGGTTCCAGACACAGGGGAGCTCCAGGTGGTGGCTAAGGCGATGACTGACCTAACAGGGGAGTTAGGTCTGGCATCAGGGAGGTCGCTGGCGGCGATGGTGGCCGCTCGCCGGCATTTGTGGCTGACACTAGCCAAGGTCGTAGAGACCGAGAAGGTGGCGCTGCTGGATGCCCCCATTACACCAGGGCAGACTTTCAGGGTGACCATTGATGTGAGCCTTGAGAGGTCCCACAAGGCCACAGAGATTGCTTCAAAGTTCTCGTACCTTCCGGCTTACAGTCAGAGGCCAAGGTGGCATGCACAGCCTGCTGGGGTAAAAGGGTCTGAATACTGCCCTCCATCCAAAAGTAGACAAGCAGGCAGAGGCAGAGGCAGAGGCAGGGCCAGCGCCAGGGGACTACCACAGCCCAGGGGTAACCGGTTCTCCGGCTGGAGACCGAGGCCGGGGTCTAAGAAAGACCCGCCCCCTCCAAAGCCCAAGGGAGACCACCTCTGAGGGGCCCCGGCTGCCACCAACGCCCCCCACAATTGGACTGACCAACGGCAACGACCCATGGCAAGGCTGCACCCAGGACTCCTGGGTGCTATCAACTATGAGACACAGATAAGCTCTACAATTCCGCATAGGTCCACCACCCTTCAAGAGTGTGCTCCTCACCACCGTCGAACCAGCAAGGGTGATACTCCTTCAACAGGAGATTGCCAATCTTCGAAGGAAGAATGTGGTATGCTTAGTAAGTCCAAGTGATGCCCTCAGCGGCTTTCACTCCAGGTACTTCCAAAAGGGAAGGCGGTTTCAGACCAATTATGGACCTCATGGTCCTCAACTTGTTCCTCAAACAAAGGAAGTTGAACATATTGACCTTTCAAGGCAACGTGTACGAATTCTGCGTGCTGCCATTTGGCCTCTGGCTGGCGCCCCACACATTTTCAACATTGGCTCCACTCAGGCTGTGGGGTATTCGGATCCTAAACTATCTGGACGACTGGTTGGTTTGTGCACAGTCAAAAGCACGCACAGAGGCGCACACAAAACAGGTCATAGATCATGTGATGAAGTTAAGGCTCTCAATACATCAAAAGGAGAGCAACTTTGTACTGTCTCAGTCCACAGTGTTCCTGGGGATCAAACTGAACTTGCCTCACTGTCGAAAGACAGGATTTGGTCGTTGGAGACCACACTCTCCCTATTCAGAGATGACGCTCTCCTACAGGTCAAACTATATCAAAGGTTGTTGGGGCTGATGGCAGCGGCCTTGAGAATCCTTCCACTGGGGCTGCTGAGAATGCACCCGCTTCAAGCCTGGGTAAATACGCTCAAGGTGCACCTGGTCCAAGATCAGTACCGGCTGGTGCGAGTGTCCTGACAATGCCGGAAGACACTGGAGTGGTGGCTCCGTCCCGGCAATCTGCACCTCGGATATCCCCTTGGATCCCCTCACAGAAGGGAAGTGATCACTACAGACGCCTCCAGTCTGGGCTGGGGAGCGGTCTGGAACAGGAGAGGCATAAGAGTTCAGAGGAAGGGACAATGGCAGCAAGCGCACATAAATGCACAACAGCTGCAAGCAGTGAGCCTGGCGTTATCACATTTTCGCCAGCAATTAGCGCACAAAGATGTGCTGGTCCGGACGGACAACACCACAGTGGTAGCCTACATAAATCACCAAGGCGGCCTGCACTCACCGGGCCTTCACCACGCAGCACACAGACTCTTATCCTGGATGTACAGAAACTTGTGTTCCATCAGGGCAGTTCACCTCCCCAGTGTGGACAACAAGGCCTCAGACCTCCTGTCCAGAGGAGCTCCAGACAGCTCAGAGTGGAGGCTGCATCCCCAAGTGGTGAAATAGATTTGGGAGAGGTTTCGACCGGCATGAGTCGACCTCATTGCCCCCTATGGTTCTCCATGGAGAAAGACGGGGAGCCCCCTCGAAGTAGACATGCTAGCTCACCCATGGCCACAGGGGCTCTTGTATGCATTCCCTCCGCTACCATTAATACCCCTGACACTAGAGAGGATCAGGGTGGAGAGAGCACAGGTTCTGCTCGTTGCACCCAGATGGCTGAGATGGCCCTGGTTCGCTCTCCTCTCCAACATGTTGTCGGATCAGCTGTGGCAGCTCCCACTGCGCAAGGACCTCCTGAGCCAAGTGGAGGAGCTATTATGGCACCCGAACCCAGCCCAGCTCCAAATCTGGGTCTGGCCATTGAACAGAGCCATCTATTCAGACGAGGTTTGCCAGATGCAGTAGTAGAAATACTACAGTCTGCTAGGGCGCTGAGCACTAGAGGCCAGTACTCATATAAATGGAATGTTTTCCAAGATTGGCGTCTTGCCGAAGGTCATGATCCGATGACTTGCCCGATTGAGACGATATTAACCTTCTTACAACACCTATTTGACGCAGGAAAATTAGCATCCACTTTGAAGGTATAACTGGCAGCAATATCAGTGTGCCATGACAAAATTGACTCGTTGTCCCCTGGGGCACATTTCCTGACAGTGCAATTTCTTAAAGAGGCTCGGAGGCTTCGTCCTCTCACAAAAAGTATGGTCCCCAAGTGGGATCTAGAACTGGTACTGCGCGCCCTTATGGGTCCCTCTCTGGGCTCTACAGTTTTGCAGGCGGCATGTCCTTAGGCATCATGTGGGCTCTGTTTCTATCGCCGTGGGGCTGTACTGTCTGTAATCTGGAGCCACGACAGTTTTGGTACAGCTTTCCCATTTGGTAGTGGTTGTCATTTGAATTGAAAGGGAATGTTAGGTTATTACCATAACCCTGGTTCCCTGAAAAGAGAATGACAACCATTACCCTCTGAGGTCGTGTCCCCAGCTGACCTCTGTTTTCGAAAGAAAATGGCGATGTGCTACTGTGAGGATGTCCTCTGTATATTTGCTCAGAGATTGACGGTCAGAGAGGCTCTTCTTGTTCGGTAATGGTTGTCATTCTCTTTTCAGGGAACCAGGGTTATGGTAATAACGTTTTAAAACATTTTAACAGCTTTTCACTGTAGCAAGATATCTACCACAATGGCTTATTAATTCATTTTTAATCCACTTGAATCAATACTCCATGTATTTTCTTGTATTTGACTAATTAATGTGTTCAGAGTGTCTTGTACTATTGACAACTGTTTTTTTTCAGTGAATTGAAGATAAACTGTCCACAAACGTTGAATAAATAAGGGACTGCTTATTTTAATTTGTTGTCTGGAGTTATTTGCACACATTACAATTAAAAGTGAAGACCTGACCCAACACAAACATTCTTCACAATCACAACATCGAGTCAGAGTTGCTTTATATTTGATCGTTTTTCAAACTTCATTTTCACTTTCCTCCACTCCTAGTAATAACAAATAATAGAATTCCTGAATTCTTTATTCTATGCTGCAAAGCGATTCCCTGTATTCACGAAAGTTTAATTAATGTTTCAGGTCTTGTAATGTGTGTGTGCATCAGAAAGAATGGTATTATACATAACATCACCTGACACTTAAATCAGCTTTTATTCAGCAAGCAGACTTTAAAACAGAACTTCAGTTAAATGAATGATTGGCTTCTGTGTTTCAGAGGGAGAATGTTCCTGAATGCATCATAAGGTTTATTCAAGTTTATTCTAGTGCTCCTTTAAGTACAATTTCAGGGTACAATATTTATAGACAGCATTTAAAAGGTCCATGACAAATATAGCATAATGTTGTCCATTGTACATATGTTGTAAAGAAAGTCAGACCAGAAAGCAGCATACTGGAGTTCTGGTAGACAGGCTTAATCCATCTTTCCCTGAGGCAAAACTCAGAACAGTGACCTTAACTAGGCAAAGGTGAGTCCATTACCAACAGAACAATCAATGCATTCTCACCTGGCTAATTTAATGGAACAATATATGATTAGGTTTGTAGGTTTTTCTTCCATTCTTTTGTGGTTTACTGAACAATGCAACCAGCAGCCCCTGAGGGGGTGCCCAAACCTTGACCTTATCCTTTCCAGTAACAACATCTACAAATAAAGATGCCAATATTCACCCCTCCCCTCCCCTGCCAGCACCGTTCTCATTTATCAAAGCTGACCTTGTGGGTTTTGGAAGGCGAGGGAAGGTTACAGGGTTGGTGACCCCTCCCTTCTCCTCGTGTATGGAGTGACTCAGACTGGCTTCTACAGCACTGCTGCTGTCTTTTGAACTGAGCTCTCCTGTGGCAGTCTTGCATGACTTTTTCCATTAGCGTGCATCAGGGGCCTTTTGGATTCTGTGAAATTAGGTCATCTTTGTCTAAAACAACTGTCACAACTTGACTTCTTATCTGTGTATTGAGGAATATTGTAATAGGGTGCCTCAGTATTGAAGAGAAATGTTAATATGCGGCCAAAACAAGTTCTACTTATAATGTTTTTAAATGCCTGTTGTTGTAGGTATAAAGGTGCTATTTAAAGTGTGTATGTATCAGTTCTTTCTCAGTGTAATTCAAGACTTCTATTCAAAACATTTGTAATGCATTGGCATCCCAGCCCATTGATTTGAATGGAAAGGCAAGAGCTGGATGCGAATCGCATGCCATCTGGTTCAAACACTGCAGTCAAGAGGAAAGTACAGGGCTTGTTCTGCTATCAGTATCAATAAATCATCAACCACTACACAGGAGACCCAATACACGTGTGTGTTTGAATTTATTATATTTATTTGAGTTGATTAGTTATGGAAATCACTTTTAACCCTCTAATATTGCATGCCTAAAACCACCACCAAGTGCATCCCGACTATCAAAACAAATGTGTGTTTTTACAAAGAAATGTAATTCTAATGACCAGCTTCAGCTAATGCAAACCGTAATTATTCTGTTCTGATTTCCCCTATTTGACATGCTGTAACTAATGTCATTTACACCTCTACAACAATGTCTAATACATGCAAAAACAGCACATTACTCTTAATGGGACCAAGAGATCATTCACACTTTATCAATCAGGGGTGGAGTCCACATCACCCAGTAAATCAAAACTTGTTTCTACATTGGAAGACTTATAGCTGAACCATTTGTCAATGAATGTGTTACATTTCTCTCAGAAATACATTTTGAATATTAATTATTCTATGCAAAATAGTGTGTTGCCTTTCAAGTTGCTGCTCATGGTTCTGGACATTCAACTACTATGTGTCAGAAATGATTTAGAAAATGACTACAAAAGATTTAGAAGTGAGTAGTTTTTCGAGATTTACGATTATACTGTATTTACAATATAATCGTAAATCTCGAAAAACTACTCACTTCTAAATCTTTTGTAGTCATTTTTGTATTACTTTAGTACAAATACATGTTAATTTGGATTCATATGTTGTTTTTTTCTAACTTTATGTGAACGAAAAGACAGACATTTGCCTGTTTTCCCATTGGAAATAGTGATATTTTGAAATATCACTGTCCTGGTCACAAAAGCAAAGTTTGTGGGGAATAATAGCCATTTTCTATACTTTTGAGGCACAAGCAATTAGGAAATAACACTTACTACCCAGGAACAAAAATTGTGTTACATAGTGTAATAATAATAATAATAATAATAATAATAATAATAATAATAATAATATACACTCTAGACTCTACCTAACACCTGCATGTTTAAGTGCTGGTTTATTGACAGATTTCTGAATGCTTGTCATCTGTATAGTGTGCTGGTGTCAGTTGCCATTCTAGTATAAATCTGTGTGTGAAGGATTAGGTAGGAGGACACACTGTAATAACTTTGATATCAGCTAGTATTCAGGGCACTCTATCCTATTGTTACACTGGTGCATAATTTCCATATCAAGAGCATTCTGATCCCCATATCCTATCCCCTAATTCACTCAGTAATGTGCCTCTTTCTCTCTCCATGTTTCTTACTGGATGACATGTATCATTGGCAACCCTTTCTGTGCTTTGGGGAAAGAGCCAACACCATTTAATCACAGCTGTAAATGTCAAACACAAAGATTACACAAATGTCACTGCTTTGGGTGCCTTCCACAGCCAGTAATGTAAGGCTGTGTTCATGTAAAGCCTCTATTGGCCCCATGGATAACTTCCTTTGTATATAGGCTGCACGGATGCCAAAAGCCATTTGCTAACCATGTTATTGTTTTGGAAAGTTCCTCTTTTCTTTTGTTATACATCATAGTCTTATTAATACAAAACTAGGTTAGCTTTTGCCATTGAATCCTAGGGTTATTTTGTGTTTAATGTGCTTAAGGGCTTGGTACCCTCTTACTGCTCTGGAAGGACTTGCTTGTAATTTACTGTAATGAATCTGCTCTTAGAGGATGATGAGTTAATAATAGCTACACCAGCATAAGACACGTACTTGCCTCTTGACGACAAAGCATGCTCTTAGTTGTATGGTAAGATCTTTGTCTTTGAACTATTAGCAGCCAGGGAGATACTGATTTAACAAGGCAGAGGTTTTAATTGTGCTGGATGGATACTTGACCATCAGAGAAGTTGAGAAGAAATGCAGGTAAATCTGTTCTCCAGAGTGACCCAAAGAGTCATCACTTCTGGAAATAGTCCTTGTGAAACTTCAGTCTTGGACATGGACGTGCCTACCAATCAAAGTCTGTCAGATCTACACTGGGGCTGAAACTATCTTCCAACACAGAGATGCAGCCTGTATATATTACGAAACACATTTTGAGGACTCGCATAACAAATCGTGTGAGTGGCAAGTCAAATACAATAAATAATGTATTTAAGTAAAAAAAAAAAATGTGAAAATACACCCTTATGGCAATTGTTATTAAGAGGAGAAGTAAAGGGTAGGGAGGTCAACATTTCCAAGGACATTATTATTATTATTATTACTAGCATTATTATTATTATTATTACTAAGGCTGAGGTTAGCTCCCTAGAGGGTCACCTCCCTAGACCTTTTTTTAGATTTCTGTAAACCAAGATGTGCCCTTCCGCCTTCCAAATATCTTCAATAACAATACAATGGTTTTGCGGGGTACAAGAATACTGTATATGGGGAGTTTACAGTCTTCTGAGCAGAAACACTCTAAGAAAGGGTCAAATGCACTAGATGCTTCCTTTAATTTTATATTTTTTGTATAGAACAAAAACAATAAATATATTTCAAAAATATATATTTAAAACATACTGTGAAATATAAAAAAAATATTTTAGGAGTTGTTAAAATGCACTAAAAACAATGTGCATATGTGTATGTTACAGAAAGTGTGGATACACCATGGCATGCAAAGTAGCCTTTGCTTTTTAGAATTTATTGCAATAAATATAGTTTGATGAAATCCAGAATATATTTTAGTATTCTGACATCTATAAAATGTATCTTGTATTCTTGTAGGAATGTACTGCAATACAATGGCGTAGCTAGGAATGGAAATTTGGGTGGGCCCCAACTTCGGATGGACGGGCAAGGTCTGACGTTACAGGAAATAGTTTATATTAAACAACATGATTTAAATCAGTTAAAACTCTGAATGCATCAAATATCTCCCCGGGGTTTGAGCAGAGCAAAGTAGCCAAGACTGAGAATGAATGGTGCCGAGTGAAGCAAGGCGAACATGTTTTGCAGTTTATAACAGAACTTGCAGGTACACTACAAATACAAAGCACACTGCATATAGCCTACAGAAACAAACACACTGTGCACAACAACTGCAAAAAAACGTTTCATTTGACAAAAAAAAGCGCAAACAGAATCTAAGAAAATCCCCAAACAAAAAGCTGTATTGTTTTCTTTAGCTATATTGTAATCTCTTAGCTGTATTGTATAACTTGTTACCTCTGTAACTCGAACCTGCATAAGGGCGTGTCAAGCAAAAATTAAAAATCAGGCTAAGGTCCTGCCGCCTTCAAACCAAAACTAAAATCTTAGCTGTGCTGAAAATACCTCGTTTCCAGCTAAATATGACTGCTTTCTTTTTCACTGCATTTTCTCAGGTACAGCTAAACAAAGATATTGCGTTGGCTGCAAAAAACGTAACAAGCAGACACAAATAGAATATTTTAAAACGGCCTTGAGTGACATTTTCAGCAACATTTTTCAAGTTTTGTAAAACTTTTTAAATTATGTTGACATGCTAATGAAGCAATTTCCATAAATCTTATACACGAGAGAAAAGTTAATGGCAAACCTTAAAGACAAAACACAAGTTTTTGTATTGCTTTACTACGCAGAAATAATTATGAAGTTTTAAAACTACAGATACCTTCAAATTATTAATAAATTGTAGCATCACACATATCACTGACTCGCTAGGTCATTGTGCAGTAGTATGACTCGAACACCAATCATGAAGTCGGTGTTTGTTTGACCGCGTTGCCATAGTAACCACATGCACGGCTCCGACATAAGTATGAATTCAGTGTGAAATACATAAAAAATAAAATAGGAAAATAAAATGCTTATTTTTTCAGGGTAAATTGCAAGAAGCTCAAAGCAACTTATTTTTTTTGACAATGCCCCCCTACAGTACACATTCCAAACACACTCATTTTTTAGTTCCCAAAATATTTTTAAGACGGAAAACTGTCTATACGGAACACTCCCAACCACTATATCTCCCATGTAAACCATTTAAAACGTTTTAAGTAGACATAAATGAATGTACTTACATATATTCGTAATGAATGTACTTTAAAAAGTCAAACAGGCAGCGTCACCAAACCAGAGAGAACAAGGTATTACATTTGTAGCAATTACTAAATGTAATGAAAGTGCGTTACTTACCATTGCCTAGTCAATATCCTCCCGTCTCTGCTCCACCTTCCATACACAGGATAAAGCGTCGGGGCTTGCAGTTATAGTCGTGAAACTACAGAAAATTGCACGTATCTCCACAATTTTAAGCTATTTATCAGCATTCGGCCAGCTGTCTTAATTCTGTTCACTCAAGCCTTTCTATTAAACAAAACGTTAGGTTATTACCATAACCCTGGTTCCCTGAAAGACAATGACAACCATTACCAAACGGGAAGAGCCTCTCTGAGCAAATATACAAAAGTTGCCCTGCTGCGAGGGGGAAGTCTCGCCCACCTCCTGCTGAAGAGGGAAAATATTCCCTTTCAATTCGAATGACAACAATTACCGAATGGGAAAGCTGTACCAAAGCTGTCGTGGCTCCAGATTACCAACAGTACAGGCCCACGGCGATAGCAACAGAGCCCACATGACGCCTAAGGGCATGACACCTGCAAAACTGTAGAGCCCAGAGAGGGTCTTGTTCGGTTTGTCACATCAAGGCGGTAAAAACGCACAAATGTCTGACTACCTGTCCATGTAGCAGCATTGCATAAACCATCTAAGGAGGTGCCATGAAGGAAAGCCCGCAAAGTTGCCTGGCCCCTGGTAGAATGGGCAGTAATGTCCCCCGGTAACAGGGAGTACGTCTGTTCATACGCCAAACGTATCGCATCTGTCGTTCAGTGCGCTAGACGTTGCTTCGATAGGGCCTGACCTCTAGAGTGGGACCCGTAGCAGACAAACAGCTGGTTGGACTGTTTCCAGGACGCCGTCCTATCCAAATAACAGTGCAGAACCCGAACTGGGCATAGCATATGTTGTCTGCAGTCTTCCTTTGACTCGTGCCGGGGAGGTCTGAAAGTTCTCAAAATTGCACTGCCAGGAAATGTGCCCCAGGGGACACCAAGTCAATTTTGTCATGGCACACTGATATTGCTGCCAGTTATAACTTCAATGTGGACGTTAATTTTCCTGGGTCAAACAGGTGTTGTAAGAAGGTTAATATCGTCTCAATCAGGCAAGTCACCGGTTCATGACCTTCTGCAAGGAAAACTTTCCATTTATATGAGTACTGGGCTCTAGTGCTTGGCGCCCTAGCAGACTGTAGTGTTTCTACTACTGTATCTGGCAAACCTCGTCTGAATAGACGGCTCTGTTCAATGGCCAGACCCAGAGTTGTTGCTGGGCTGGGTTCGGGTGCCATAATAGCCCCTCTGCTTGGCTCAGGAGGTCCTTGCGCAGTGGGAGCTGCCACAGCTGATCCGACAACATGTCAGAGAGGAGAGCAAACCAGGGGCACCTCGGCCATCTGGGTTCAACCAGCAGAAACTGTGCTCTCTCCACCCTGATCCTCTCTAGTGTCAGGGGTATTAATGGTAGCGGAGGGAACGCATACAAGAGCCCCTTTGGCCAGGGGTGAGCTAGAGCTTCTAATTCAAGGGGGCTCCCTGTCTTTCTCCATGGAAAACCACAGCTGGTACCAATCTCGTACTGGGTGCACCTTGATCATATTCACCCAGGCTTGAAGCAGGCGCATTCTCAGCAGCCCTAGTGGAAGGATTCTCGAGGTGGCTCCCATCAGCCCCAACAACCTTTGATATAGTTTGACCTGTAGGAAAGCATCCTCTCTGAATAGGGAGAGTGTGGTCTCCAATGACCGAATCCTGTCTTCCGACAGTGAGGCACGCATGCTCACAGAGTTCAGTTTGATCCCCAGGAACACTGTGGACTGAGACGGTACAAAGTTGCTCTTCTGTTGATGTATTGAGAGCCCCAACTTCGCCACATGATCTATGGCCTGTTTTGTGTTTGACTCTGCGCGTGCTTTTGACTGTGTGCAAATCAACCAATCATCCAGATAGTTTAGGATCCGAATACCCCACAGCCTGAGTGAAGACATTACTGCACCCATGCACTTTGAAAATGTGCTGGGTGCCAGCGAGAGGCCAAATGGCAGCATACAAAATTCGTACGTGTTGCCTTAAAAGGCGAAGCGCAGATATTTTCTGTGCACAGGACAGATCGGGACGTGAAAGTAGGCATCTTGCAGGCCGATTGATGTGAACCAATTGCCCGGTTGGACGGACTGGAGGATACGCTGTGCTGTCAACATATTGAACTTCCTCTGTTTGAGGAACAAGTTGAGGACCATGAGGTCCATAATTGGTCCAAAACTGCCGTCCCTTTTGGGCACCAGGAAGTACCTGGAGTAAAAGCCGCTGAGGGCATCGCTTGGACTTACCAAGCGTACAGCGTTCTTCCTTCGAAGATTGGCAATCTCCTGTTGAAGGAGTATCACCGTCGCTGGTTCGACGGTGGTGAGGAGCACACTCTTGAAGGGTGGCGGACCTATGCGGAATTGTAAAGCGTATCCGTGTCTCATTGTTGATAGCATCCAGGAGTCTTGGGTGCAGCCTTGCCATGGGTCATTGCCGTTGATCAGTCCAGTTGTGGGGGGGTTTGATGGCAGCCGGGGCCCCTCTGGGGTGGTCTCCCTTGGGCTTTGGGGGGGGTGGGTCTTTCTTAGGCCCTGGCCTCGGTCTCCAGCCGGAAAATCGGTCCCCTGCCGCTGGACCTGCCTCTGCCTCTGCCTGCCTGTCTATTCGGGGGTGGAGGGCGATGTTCAGACCCTTTCACCCCGGCAGGCTGCCCATGCCACCTTGGGCGCTGACGGTAAGCCAGAAGGCATGAAAACTTTGAGGCGTCCTTGTGGCCTTGTGGGACCTCTCAAGGCTTATGTCAATGGTTGCCCCAAAAGTCTGCCCCGGTGTAATGGGGGCGTCTAGTAGTGCCACCTTCTCGGTCTCCATGATCATGGCTTGTGTCAGCCACAAATGCCGTCGGGCAGCCACCAGCACCGCCAGCGACCTCCCTGATGCCTGACCTAACTCCTATATTAGGTCGGTGTGGTGGGTTATGGGAGGAAGTGATGTGACACGGGAAGCACGTAGTTGTGGTTGGATTTTTATTGATAATTCCCACAAGAGAAACTGCCTCTGTAACCAGCTATGGTAAGCAGAGGCTTAAAATGAAAAACAAAATAGTCCAAACAGAACATAAACACAACCATATGGTTTTCAGTAATCCACACCCCACAGTAGGTGGCTCGGGCTCCCTCTTAAAAACCCAGGACAAGTTATTTCTGTAGTTCCCAAGGATCTCAGGGGAAAGTCTGGACTCGCAGGCAGCTGGTCTGGAAATCCTCAGTCTGACTGTAAACAAAACAAACAAACCAAACAAAAGAACAAAAACTCACGGCGCTCACGCAGCACAACTGTCTCAGTCTAGGATAGCGAGACCAAATGGCAGAACCCCACAGCCTAAATAGTGCCAAGCCCTGCCCCTACAATCAGTGCACTGCCCCACCTCAGCCAATCGTCGAGCGCAGCACAACTGATTGCAATAATGGGGCTCAACCATGAGGTTCTGCCCCAAGTTAAGATGGCCACCACCACTGTGGCTTCTGCCCGAACCATGACTCAGCCATTCTCACGTGTCTCATTCCTTCCTGCACAGCGCTGCCAGTAGTCGGGAGGGCAAATTACAAGAGGGACTACTTTCACTCGTGTCACAGTCGGTCATCGCCTCAGTCACCGCCTGGAGCTCCCCCGTGTCTGCCTGTGTAGCCCTCACCTGCAGCCTCTCTGCCAACCGATTCTGGTAAAACACCAGTATGGCCATGGCATTTGCTGCTCAGGCCGACAGCGCTGCCGATGCATAAGCTTTTTGGAGCATCGCATCTGTCCTTCTGGAAGGCTTGGACGGACAGGTTGTGTCTTTATCCCCTTTGGTGAAGGTGGAACCTTGCACCAAAACCGTGACCGTGTCCCCGATAGTGGGGAATATGCCTAGGCCTGCTTCTTGGGCTCCTGCAGTAAGAAGCAGAGACTCTGCTGTTCTGGAGACTGAGGGTGCAGACACGGGTTGCTCCAGGAGGAGTGCACCAGTTCCAGGAAGTCCTGGAATAGGGGGAGGTCATACTGTGGGTGCCCTTTCTGATGGCGGAAGCGGTTCCCCTTTCCCTCCTGTTCTGTCGGCCGGGGAACGTCTGTGGCTGCAGCTGCACGCTGCATTAGGGCTCGAAACTCTTCCCTCTGCAACACGTGTGGCAAGGGCATTACGGAGCCTCCCACGTGGTCTGCCTGATGGAGGCAGCTGGGTCCGAGATGTCCGATCTGGACGCGGACAAGGATAGCTCGCCTGGGCTAGGGGGTCTAGGCAGAGGGGATGGGGAATCTGTGGGGGCTGCAGCTGCCCGGTGGTAGGGGGCAGCCTGCCTTGAGATTTCAATAAGGTCTCCAGCATGGTCTGCTGAGCCCTCAGAGTCTCTGCCAGACTCAGAGAGGTCAGATGAGGCTCTTCCCCTTCGGTAATGGTTGTCATTCGAATTGAAAGGGGACTCTTAATGTTGTGTGTATAATTATTTTGCCATGTTGACCGTCGCACTGTAAAATAAACGTCTGGGACTTTTGAACAGATACTCGCCAACTGCCTCGCAAGCTGTCAATCAAACGTGACTTGCACATGATTGGTTGTGTGAGAGAAAGATCTGGCCCAAATATTACATCACAATTACTACATTGAATTGATTGGCTAAAACCTGCGCATTTAAACAAAACAAAAAAACAAACAAACAAAAACATATTTGACCTAAACTTAAACACCCGCATTCGAGGCACACAACGTCGTTTATTATTATTTTTTTTTTTATAAATGTACTTAAACTTGGCATTCACATAGATTCCAATTTAGGAGCCTGTGTGCAAACTGGGTGGGCCATGGCCCACCCATGGCTATGCCACTGCTGCAATATGTTGTTTTCTGAAATGTATGATTTCCATTACATGAGAGTAGATGTTGAACTTCATGCTGATTTGAACTCGGCTCTCGTCAAGATAAGCACCAACTAAGACGTAGCTTTGCAGTAAACTAATGTAATTAATGGCAGTAAACTCCATCCATTTGCACTGTTTTCCATCTGATGATGTAGATATCCTTCTGTCTGGTGTTGATTGCTGAAGTGTAATGCTGGCTCCAGGGATCAGCTCATTTTGCCTCACCAGCCCATCAGCACACACAACGGCTGTGATGTTGGCTCCGGGGATCAACCCAGTGAGGTCTCCCTAGCGCATCTGCATGACAACCGTCTGGATTGAGCTAAGTAGGGTACATCTCTGGGGTCTTCAAGTGGGCACCTTCCATCCTCGGTGTTTCATTGACTAGCCCACGACACCTCAAGAGGGCTCAACAGTGATTCTGGCGTCCCAGCATCACCCCCCTCCATCCCCCACTCAGCTCAACCCAGCTTACTTACCTGTACATCAGCGTTGCTTTCTTTCTATTGTGCTTGAGATCCCCATCCAGAATCTTTCCATCTCAACCACAGCCAGTTGCTGCTCCTTTCTGCTGCTTCAGATAAGTTCTCCACTGTGCAACGCAACTCTTGGACACTGAGGCCAACTGCTCTGAGAAAGCGAGTTGTAGAGGGTGCCACAAATCCTCGACAACCCACCTCCACTGGATAAACTCGGACTCTCCATCCTCGCTGTTCCGTTTCAGCAGCTAGTTGAGCATACTGAAGTTTCTTCTTCTCATACACCTCATCCACAGCATCTTCCCATGGCACTGTTAACTCTACCAGATGAACAAGGCATGCTGATCCAGACCACAAGGTTAGTGGTGATAATCTCAGGTGGAAAAATAAGCCGTTGAAAGCATCTGCCAGCATCTTCCAGTCTCTAGCAGCTTCCAGTTGTCCTGAGCAAGGCTTGATTTTAACACCTTTTCTTGGTGGTTGCTTTCCTGAACGGAGGAATATTGTCTTTTGTGTGTAATGCTTTGATGGAACTGGTGGTCAGGTTATGCTTGTCTTCCAATACTAAGGCCAAACATCGCAGCACCTGGTCATGGCGCCAAGTAAACCGTCCTTGGCTAAGACCCACCTTACAACCTGTCAAAATGTGCCCTAATGTTGCAGGTAATGAACACAAAGGACATGAGGGATCTTTACCCACCCAGCGGTTTAGGTTCTGTGGTGATGGGAGATGCTAACCTGATGAGGAAACTGATCCTGTTCTGTTCCATTGTCCATAGGTCTTGCCAGCCGATCTTGCGTTGTTCCACACTTTCCCATCTCATCCATTCTCCCTGCTTGGCCTGGGAAACGGCCTTTACACACCTGATCCTCTCCTCCTGCTTTTGCACCTCATTGACTACCAGCTTCCTCCGTTGAGAATATATTGAAAAATTTATTACACTATACAGCATATATGACAATATAGTACCATGTATTTTAAATATATTTCTATTGCTTTGACATATACTTGAATATATTATTTTTCGGTATGGGTATTGTAGCGATCTAGGCTAACAAAGGCAGGCGCATCACACAGCCGGCTCTTTTGTACAGAGGTATCGGCGCTATGCTTTTGTGCCAGAGGTCATGTATTTATGCCCGCCCTCCACCTCTGTGTGGACAGCAGGTGATAGGTTGTGCTTTAAATTAATAGTCCCTTTGTGATATTTCTTTATTAAATCTACTACCATTTCCTTTTTTTTCTGGAATTCTAATGACAGTGAAGAGTTATGCTTTTTGTTCTCTTGTTCTTAAAAAGCAGTAATTGTAGCACAAGAGCAGCTACAATGGAATATATCAATCGTTCATTTGTTTTTGGGGATTTTAATTTAACTTAAACATGGTCAACAAATTGGTTTCTGACTGCAAGACTGCAACGGTGCAACTGAGTTACAGACTAGTGTTTGGGGCATATTATTGCAAAAGAAAGTTTTTCACTTGTCAGGAATACATTCGCCAATATTTTGCAAATGTGGTATGCATATGATATGGTAATCTATATTGGCTGACTATGGCTAAGGGGTTTTTCTTTACATGTAACTCTGTTATGCGTGTTAAAATCTGCACGTAAAGAACAAAGGGATTACAAGAGATGTAATATCTGTAACAATATCCCAGGCTTTCCACAATCGTAGACGCCTGTATATACAGGTCATTTATTTCCCTACAGTCTATTCATAGCATTTTCTAGTTCTTCTTGACTGGCTGCCTTCCTAAAGTCAAACAAACTCTATATCCGCTGTCCTTACAAAGGCACCACCAAATGGTCCAGTAAGGACACTGCACTCTGATTGGTTATCATATTATTGTTAATAAAACAATTTATAAACCTGTCCGTACATCGAAACCCTAAACTCAAGGTCGGTATCCTGTACTGCAGCCATTACACAGCTAAAGTAGTTAATGTTTGGCAGCAAATAAGCGTTTTTGTTACTTTAAAAAAAAAGTGACGGGAGATGATGGGTTCCTCTGTTGTCCTGACAAGAACATTTCGTGGTACTTTGTAGGCACTGCTCCATGGCCCACTTACCCGGAAACTGTTACGGGACTACTGCTTATCTATCCACAGTAGCGCAGAGTAATCATGGCGGCGTGGTGTTGCCGAAGAAAACATTCAGGATTTTCATCGGTGAATAAAAATAATTAAATACAAGACACCCTGGAAAGATGAGACCTTTTATTATTTTTCTTTAGAACACCGTGCATTACTAAGTACATTGACCAAGTAAGTTTCTATAGTTGTGCAATAGCTTGTAACAACTAGCCATTTTGTGTTAAGTAATAAAGTTAACTAACTAATTAATTGGGGGGCTTAACGTTTTTTCTTTCTTAAACGTGTTGATGAATATGAACGGCGTGCATTTCTTTTAGTCCACACAAACAAGTATATACCGGTACAGTTACGTGTTGAGGTTTTGTTTATCTGCTCGAACTACTTGCTGCCTTGTCATGTTAAAATTGTGTGTGTTCGGTTTCCCTTCTCTTCTGTTGTCTTGGTTGTTAACACGAGGAAGACTTTAAATTTAAAAGTTACTTCATCGTTGTTCGTGCTAGTTTGTACAGAGAAAACATGTTGCCAAGTCCAAGTTTCCTGGTGATAAGTTATATCACAGTACATACTGTAGCAGTGTCACGTTTTCTGTTTAAATTAAAATTAGCAATGGACATATTTTATAACAGATGCGTTTAACGTTAGCGTATCTTTGATTGTATTGAAATGCAATCAAAAGTTGTTGTTAAGATTTATACTGATCTGTGATCTTATCTAAAGCTTTCCAGAGACATTTCAGAACAGGTTAAACTGTCATGCATGCCAAGCTTGGATGCAGTGGATGTGTATAAGACCTAAACCTTGGTCAGGAAAATACATTGTGTTTCACCAATGATAAGACCAGATTTTACAGTTTACAGTGCAGAGCTGAAAAACGGCACTTCTTTAAAGAAAGACCCAGTACTGTAATGAAATCTCATTGATCTTAATCCGATTGATCTGTTCTCTTAATTCCAGGCAACAGTAAATTCTGAACCATTCATAATTTTGCAAAAAGAATAGAAAATGAGCATACAGGTAGGTTTTTTTTTTTTAACCATTAAATCATCAATTTTTTTTTTTAACTCTTCAGTGCTGCCTGCGTTTTATTTGAGTGACTGGTGCCTGTTCAAAAGGAAAGTGCAAGGTGAGAGTGGCTTTAGCAGTGTCTTCTGTGAGGTATAGTTCCAACAGAAGCATACGAGAGCTATTGTCTGTAATAGTGTAACAGTAATATTCTTCTGAGCCAGGTTAAAAGGCGACATCCAAAGTTATTAGGCTAGTGAATTAGAATGGTGCCTTACCAAGTCACGTGTTAAGTCACCCTTGTGGAATCAGGTCTTGGATATGACAGAGACCTTGAAACATCAGCTGTTCCAAAACTCTGCTTGTGGCTGAGTGAACTGTCCTATATACTGTACTGATATGTGCTTTGATATCTTTTGTTTCACTGCTCAAGTCTAATTTATAATAAATTGCATTACAATATTCATATCTACTTATTTGTCTTTTGAATTTCAGTACAGCATACTTTTCAAGCAAGAACATGGTAAGTGTTTTTAAATGGTCCTTTATTCTCATTTTACTTACTGTTTACATACCATTCTATCAGGTATACCATGTCCCTTACTTTATACCCCAGGGAATTCTTGTTATTGTTCCCTAAAACATCCCATTCTAGTTAGACATGTATCACACAATTGGTTTATCAGCTGTGCCTGCAATGTATTGACAGTTTCTCCTAAATTTTCCCTTGTAGCTCATGATGATGCTATTTGGACTGTGGCATGGGGGAGGAGTGAGAAAGATGGCACCGATACTATAGTGACAGGGTCATTGGATGACTCGGTAAAAGTCTGGAAGTGGTAAGTTACATTCTATGCAAGGATTTTTAACAGCTAACTTGCTACAGGCCCTGTTTTCTAATGTCGATACACTGATTTCTTTGAGGTCATCTAATTTTTTTTTTTTCTATGCAAATATTGAAGACATTTCTTTTTTTTCCATAATCCCTAAGGATGAGAACTATGGAAACATTATGAGGAACAGTTGATTAAACTTTTTGTACCTTGACAGGAGTTTTTAGATTATAAAAATACAGCTATTTCACTGAATTCCTTGCCAATAAATAACGAGTGGTTTACCACTGAGACTACATCTTGCTGCTCCATTTTAAGTGCTGCATGATTGCGGATGGTTCTACACACTCGTGTGATCTAGCTTGTTTAACTTTATTTGGATCTCTTTGGGCTTGTTCAATGTAAAGAAACATCGATCGTGATCAAGCCCAGCACATGAAAACTTGTATGAGTGTCAGGCACTTTAGGGTAAACAATTGAAGTTATTGTGTTATTGATAATTTCTTTAGTCTTGACTATGTGTTGTACTGAATGTGATTATTTTTATTATCTGCAACATTCATGATTCTGACAAAGATATCTAAAGCTCTAAAAATCTCTATCGCTGCTACTGATGTTTTGTTCCTTCTTTTCCTGTAGAAAATGAGGGGTGGAGTTTAAGTGCCGCATGATTTAAACTTGGCAGTTCTTTAATTCAGTACAATTGTGGGACAGAAAAGGGTATGGCTTTATTTTAAAAAGCCCACAAGCAAGAAGACGGGAAGCACAAATTGTGATATGTTTTAACCTGTAATCAATTATTGAATGCTGTTATTGTTGCACCCTACTATAGTGGATGGAGGTGGCTCATTAGGTAATTTTGCATGTTTTTTTATTATCTTGAGGGTCATTTGTAAGGCACCCAATAGTGAGCAATGTCTTCTTTTAATTTTCCAGGACAGATGAGAAGCTGGAGTTACAGTGGTCTCTGGAAGGTCATCAGCTTGGGGTGGTGTCAGTGGATATAAGTCACAATGGTGCCATTGCAGCCTCCAGTTCCTTAGATGCCCACATACGTCTCTGGGATCTGGACTCTGGCAAACAGATAAAATCAATGGATGCAGGACCAGGTACTGGGATTGTACTTCAACAGATTATCCCTTGTACAGTTGTGAATTTAGTATGGAGATTAATTGGGAGAAGCTTTTCAGATTAGCAGAGTCTTGTCATCCTTACTATTCTGTATATTATACCTATCCTGTTAAAACCCACTTCCTATTAAAGACATCAAACATTAATTTTAAGTAGCATGTCTTTTGCTAACAAATTATTGCCACTTCAATAAATTAACATAATTTTTCTTTTGATCAAACTGTGAATCAGCTCGAAAACATTTTAATGCAGTTTGTTTGATTGTTTCAAAACATCTCCAGTAACATCTTGTCCTGTTCAGAGCTGCATGCAAATAAAATCCACTCATCATACCTCACTAATGAGGTACTATCTGAGGTTGGTTTTATACTGAAGCAACGAGAAATGTGGTTGTTTTTTTAAAAGAGGTCCTGTTTTCTTGCATTTTCATTAAGGGTAAATGACATACAGTACACCCAGACTATATCTTCATTATAACAAACCTTCGGCTATAACGAACCTGGCCTCTGGACCCCGAATTAAAAAAACAAAAAAAAACAATAAAATGTCATATAAACGCACACTGTCAACATCCCGGTTTGTAGGCACGAATGCAACTCCGCTGTGAAGTTAACACTTTTGTCTTAATAAAAAGTGCATGCTGTATAACTGTGCCTCCGAAACGAAAATGTTTTATGTGTAACAAAGCTGGAAACTGTATTGATCGTTTGGAAAAAGGAATTATGCAGGCATGTCTGTCGTGAATGTAGGTTGTCAAAAAGCACTTTTTTGACTTGTTCAGCAACGATGCGGCAAAGCAAAATTGATTAAAGAAAAAACGACGACGACAGAAAACTTGAGGATTTCATTAACTTTTCATGCCGGGTTGATTTGGAATAAAAGCTCAGTTTGGGATTCTTGCATATTGGATTAAGATTTGGTGCAGTTTGAAACTATTTTTGTCAGATTGATTTTGAATAAGTTCAGATTCAATTCTGGATTTTTGCTTTTTGTATTGCGTTTTAATTCTTTAAGGAATAGGATAATGCAAAGGCACAATACTGCATACGTGAAACGAACAGGTACTTGTAATTCTACTTGTATTTACAATCTCATCTCATTAACTTACTCCAACAGTTCATTGTTCATTTTGATTATCCATTCGCTATAACGAACCCCTCGATATAACTAACAAAAAGCTTGGATCTCAACCTGTTTGTTGTAGCAAGGGTGTACTGTTTTTAACATATGATCTGGAATTCTGACCTGGTTAACAAAGCAGGCTCAGAATCCCCCTAAATGTCACAACTGTCCTGTTTTCTTGTTCCAGTGGATGCTTGGACCGTGGCCTTTTCTCCAGATTCCAAGTACGTGGCTACAGGAAGCCATCTCGGGAAAGTTAACATCTTTGGTGTGGAGAGCGGGAAGAAGGAATTTTCTTTGGACACTCGAGGGAAATTCATCCTTAGTATTGCATATGTAAGAAATCATTTTCTTTTTTAATAGTCAATCTTTAGGGCCTAGATTGTGGTTTTCGATCTATAAGACAATTTAGAACATGTGTTGGAATTTGTTTTTCTTTCTGGAAGGGTTGACTTTTTCAGCACCTCTTAGAATAATGCTGCAGTTACAGTACATCATGTTCTTTGAGGGTATAAAAGTAATACACCCATAATATCGTTTGAAATCTTTCCTTGTTACAGAGCCCAGATGGGAAGTATCTGGCCAGTGGAGCTATAGATGGAATCATTAATATTTTTGATATTGCTACTGGAAAACTTCTCCACACGTTGGAAGGTAAACTGTGTGTTCAGTTCTTAAATTATCCTGATTTAAGTACATCTCAGAAACTCATCCATAACTGTTAAACACTCGGGAGTGCTGGATTTAAATTTGAAGACATTGAAAAAGATTTTGTCTAAACGTTCATATATTAAATTTCTTTCAGTATTTCTACATCTGAAACAATATACACAATGAAATGCATACCGATAGCAGCTGTAAAACCACACTTCAGTATAATAATTGAATCAAGTGTAAAATGTTAAAATTGATATATTTTTATATATATATATATATATATATATATATATATATATATATATATATATATATATATATTTTTTTTATAATAAGGTTGGAAGGGTATATTACAGATTGTTGATGAAGTGTAAGTATCAAAATCCTATATGCCTGGGGGCTTCCGAGTGGCGCATCTGGTAAAGGCAGAGAGTGCAGTGCAGGATGCACCTAATAACTTGTAGGTCTCTGGTTCAAGTCCAGGCTATTCTGTTGTCAGCAGTAGACGGGAGCTCCCAGGGGGCGGTGCACAATTGGCCAAGCGCCACCTGGGGGGAGGGCCTTAGGTCGGCCAGGGTGTCCTCTGCTCATCGTGCACTAGCGACCCCTGTAGTCTGGCCCGATGCCTGTGGGCTTGCCTGTAAGCGGCCTAGAGCTGCGTTGTCCTTCGACGCTATAGCCCTGAGGTGGCTGCACAGCGAGTCTGCAGTGTGGAAAAAAGCCTTTGGCTGACGGCACATGCTTCGGGGGACAGTGTGTACTTGTCTTCGCCGCTTCTGAGTCAGCACAGGAGTGGTAGCATTGAGCTGAGCCTAAAAAATAATTGGATATGCCAAATTGTGAGAAAATAATAAAACAATTGGTGATTTACTAAATTTAAAAAAATAAATAAATAAATAAAAACCTATATACCTAATCTGAACAGGGTCCAGGCCCAGCTGGTTTGTATTGCATGAATTTAACTGTTTTTGGAGCAGTAGTTGTTTTTTTTCTTCTTTTCCCATTCAGGTCACGCTATGCCGATTCGATCCCTGACGTTCTCGCCAGATTCTCAGCTTTTAGTAACAGCTTCGGATGATGGCTACATCAAGATATATGATGTGTAAGTTAAGTGTGGATTTCTGTTTTAGTTTATTTTTGTTTTGACAAACACCTTCACTCAGTTCTGGGATATTAAAGATTCTCATCAGATCTGCTGTAGATGGTCGGACAGCTTCCGTAATTTCCAGGGCTTATTCAGTGTGTTTGTTTGCAGGCACGTATTCTCAGGTTTTATGCATTTCACATTTTTCTCCTGCTACAGACAACATGCAAACCTTGCTGGGACTTTGAGTGGCCATGGATCTTGGGTATTAAATGTTGCATTTGGTCCAGACGACACCCACTTTGTTTCAAGGTAAACAGTTTGATAATTTAGAGTTTCGTTGCTTAAAATGGGTCAGAAAAACAAAATATGTATGTATGTATGTATATATGTATGTATGTATGTATTTTGTTAAAAATATTTCCCAACATAAAACCAGTGTCACCTTACAATAACTGATTTTGAGTTTTTTTTTAAGTGTTTTAAAATAAAATATCGAACAGAACGAAATTTCAATATACCATTTGTAATTCAGTAATATGAGAGAATTGGTCAGGGGTCTGAATACTTTTGCAAGGCACTGTGTATGTGTATGTATGTATGTGTGTGTATTCCCTTTTGTTTTGTTGGTGATCCACCTCTGCTGGCTGTCTCTGATATAAAAGACATTGTGGCTGATCTAGCATGACACGTGTAACAGGCAACTAGCACTAAAGAACAGCTCCTCAACTCAGTTAAAACACCATAAAGGATTTATCAAAACAATATGTGTGTGTGTGTGTATACATGTATACATACATACATATATATTGTGTATATATATATATATATGTATGTATGTATGTATGTATAAAATCAGTGGCGTAGCCATGGGTGGGTCTGGGTGGGCCACGACCCACCCAGTTTGCACACAGGCCCAACCATATCTGTGCCGTCTATGTGAATGCCAAGTTTAAGTACGTTTATAAAAAAATGAACATCAACTGTGTGCTCCGAAGGTGGCTGGATGTTTAAGTTTAGGTCAAATAGGCAATTTTTTTAAATGCCACAGGCTTTAGCCAATCAAATCAAAGTAGTAATTCTGATGCAATAGTTGGGTCGGATCTTCCTCGCACAACAAATCATGTGCAAGCCACGTTTGATTGACATCTTGCAAGGCAGTTGGCACGGATCTGTTAAAGTCCCAGACGTTTATTTTAATGTGCATTTTTAAAGTAAGTTAGTAACAGTGCAGCAGTCAACATGGCAAAATAACTGTGCAGACGCTTTATAAGAGTTTAGTTTAGTAGAAAGGCTCGAGTGAACAGGATTAAGACAGCTGGCTGAATGCTGACAAATAGCTTAGAAATGCTGTCCTTTGAAGAGATATGTGCGATTTTCTGGATTGTGGTGACTATGTAAGTGCAAGCTCCAACGCTGTGTAAGGTGGAGCGGAGAGGAGAAGAAACTAAGTAGGCAATGGTAAGTAACTGACTGACTGACTTTCATTGTATTTAGTAATTGCTTAAAATGTAATGCTGTGTTCTCGCTGGTTTGGTGACGCTGCCTGTTTGACTTTTTAAAGTGCATTCACTGCGAATATATGTTAAAGTACATTTATTTTCTGTCTACTTAAAACATTTTAAATGGTTTACATGGGAGATATAGTAGTTGGGAGTGTTCCGTCTATAGACAGTTTTCCGACTTCAATATTTTGAGAACTGAAAATGAGTGTGTTTGAAATATGTACTGTAGCAATGGCAGGCATTGGTGAATCGACAGCTGATTTTGTAAGGAAAAAATAAGTTGCTTTCAGCTTGCAGGTTACCATGAAAAAATAAGCATTTTATTTTCCTTACAGTATTTCACACTGAATTCATACTTATATCAGAGCCGTGCATGTGGTTACTATGGCAATGCAGTCAAACAAACACCGACTTCATGATTGGTGTTCGAGTCATTCTACTGCACAATGACCTTGCGAGTCAGTGATATGTGTGATGTTACAATTTATTAATAATTTGAAGGTATCTGTGGTTTTAAAACTTCATAATTATTTCTGCGTAGTAAAGCAATACAAAAACTTGTGTTTTGTCTTTGTTTGCCATTAACTTTTCTCTCGTGTATAAGATTTATGGAAATTGCTTCATTAGCATGTCAACATAATTTAAAAAGTTTTAAAAACTTGAAAAATGTTGCTGAATGTGTCACTCAAAGCCATTTTAAAATATTCTATTTGTGTCTGCTTGTTACGTTTTTTGCAGCTAACGCAATATCTTTGTTTAGCTGTACCTGAGAAAATGCAGTGAAAACGAAAGCAGCCATATTTAGCTGGAAACAAGGTATTCTCAGCACAGCTAAGATTTTAGTTTTGGTTTGAAGGCAGCAGGTGCTAAGCCTAATTTTTAATTTTTGCTTGAGACGCCCTTATGCGGGCGAGTTACAGAGGTAACAAGTTATACAATACAGCTAAGAAAAGAAGCAGTAGTTTTTTTTTTTTTTTGTTTGGGGATTTTTTTTTTGTCACTTTTTTGTCAAATGTAACAGTTTTTGCAGTTATTGTGCACAGTGTTTTGTTTCTGTAGGTTGTGTGTATGTGTATTAGTGTATACATACAACTACTGTTATAAACTGCAAAAAATGTTCGCCTTGCTTCACTCGGCACCATACATATTCAGTCTTGTCTACTTTGCTCTGTTCAAACCTCCTTGAGATATTTGATATATTCAGTTTTAATTGATTTAAATCATGTTTATAATGTAAACTGTTTCCTGTGATGTTGGACCTTCGGTACTGTTTCTGTTTTTTGTAGCTCATCTGACAAGAGTGTCAAAGTGTGGGATACTGGCTCAAGAGCATGCGTGCACACATTCTTTGATCATCAAGATCAGGTAAGAATAGATTACTGTAATATAGTCATATATAAAATGGGATTCTTGTTCCAAAAGTGTGGGTTTACTACCACAAAGTAACAGATAAAAAAAATAAAAAAAACACTTACTCATAAAATATAAATTGTTGTTAAAAAAAAAAAAGTGTCTGGCAGAGCCTGTCGGTGTGTTAGGATAGTAAATTCTCTGCAATCACAAAACACTAAATATTGCGCAACGAAACCAGTTCATTTAACTACAGCTCAGCTCATGGAATTTGAGGATGTGAATATTGCCCTGTTTGAATAATTAATTCACCTAAATTAAAGCAAATATTTCTTGCCTGCATTTTATTCCACATTTCCATCTGCACCATGAAACCAGTATGTAAAACTCAATCTCGTTTGGTTCCGCTATCATAGTGGGGCTGCAGCCAGTTCCATCTACAGCCTACAGTCCAACCTGCTACCAGAAAAGATCACCTGCATGTATCACTTTTATACAGCTGCTATTTATTAGTTCATTCATTCACAAACCTCCCATATTTCCCTGACGGTATAATATATTGACAGCTTTCATATTCAGCCAATATATATATTGTTTTGCAGTCCGAGATTTAAAACCTACTTGTCTAGTGCATTGGACGGTCATTAGGTGTCTTCCACCATCGGAGATTGAGTACTGTCATGCTGCAATCCTAACTGGGGCTGACAGAGTTCCAACTGATTGATTTGATCTTGATCTGCTGCTGATGGAAATAGCCTGCTTTCAAGCCAGTCCCAGTAACACTTGGAAACGTGGCATTAGTGTTTGGCTTGTATGGGGCTATGAAAGCCTCTGCTTGTAGGATTCGGCAATGTTGTGTTGATTCCTAAAATGTGAAGCTACCTGTGATTTTGCATTCCCTGGACTTTGAATTGTTCACATTCTTTATCGTTTTGTGTGATTCAGTGTTTCCTGAGAAAATTTAGGTTCTAGGAGTTACACTGTGCAGTTAAAGTATACAGATCTAACAAAATAATTCCAGTAAATCTTATGTATTGCCATCACTTTGCAGATCTCTCATTTCTATATCAGTGATGCACACATGGTGTTAAAGGTTTATTAGAGTTGCTACTTTTTTTCATAGCATTTGTAAACAGTAAATCTGGCTTTTTTTCTCTGAGTGTATTTTTCTTTAAATACGTATTTCTCCTTAACCATAAACATTCTAAATGTTTGCCATTGCTTTTCTGTGTAAGAACTCAAACTCCCAGAATCAGCCCCTGCTTTTCCTGTGACAACTTATATTGTGAGATCCCTCGAGGTTCATATGAAATGTAGCAGGACAGATACTTCTTCAATAACATCTTCAGATAAATTACCATAATGATAAACATGATAATTCACCTTTATCGTGTGCATTTTTCAATATAGGAAAATCTAATACCCACAAAACAGTGGCAATATAAATTGGCTAACATTTACTAGAAATATTTTGTTGGCACCATGTACTGTTACAGTAACACATATGGGGACAGAAAACCCATTGTTGTACAAGACTTAAATTGTGGAAAGAAATGTTCTTAACCCAGAGCATAAGAATGCCCTAACGGCAATGCTTTCTGATATTAGTCTAAATAAATATGAGTTAAATCACTAAAATGATTTCTGTCAAAAGTGCCTGCCAGCATTAACAGTTAAAGAGAATGAATCCATCTACTTTTTTTTTTTTCTTATACAAATTTCCATGACTTATTCCAGGTGTGGAGTGTTAAATACAATGGAAATGGTTCTAAGGTAGTGTCTGCTGGAGATGATCGGGAAATCCACATATACGACTGTCCAGTTTAATTGTGGTTTAAGAGACTGGAAGAGTGAACAAACTGACCCTGCAGTATGGAAGATATTCCCAATGGCTCTGCACCCGATACATCATAGAACAGCCTGTGTTGGCATAGTATCCAGATACTTTTATTATAGTCTAATGAAAACAGCTGTATAAACACATCCCGATGTTCATTATGGATACAACTGGGAAAAACATTTTTCTTTTATTAAAAAAAGAAGCATTTATTCTGCTCATCTTGTTGTACATATAATTGACCTTCTTGGTAAGGGAAACATTTGCTCCAAGTGAAATCCAAAACGATAGCATCTTTATTTCCACATCATTGCAAGGGATTACAGAAATAAAATCTGCTTATTTTTAATGTGGCTCTGTTTTTATTTATTTATTTTTTGTATTGGTCTGTTGGTGATTTCTAAACAGCAATGCTTTTATAGAAGGACCATCAAGATGGGTTAAGAGACACACTGTAAGTGCTGGGGGTTACTCCTCTTTGCAGTGTAACTGCTTCCCTGGAAAGAGAATCTGCTGCTGCTTGCTAGAGGCTACCATTAACAGGTATGCTTTGGGTTTTTAATGAATGTATTCTATATTGTAAAGCCATAAATATTTGTGAGCCTTTTATGCGTTTTTCACTTATGAAAAAAATCGGAAACATTTTTTGCACGAATGTCAAATTCCACTAACAATACATACTTTGTATATTGCAACAGGTAGCCAACATTTATGGAGCAAAATAGGCTTTATGGCTGTGATTCAGGAGATATTTATGAGTTTGCAGTATACACACTAAAATGTCTCAAGTTAAAGCTTTGCTAATAGGTCTTGATATTTCAATTAAGTAGCAGGTGAAACCTCTTAATGCACTACAGTAAGTGTAGTGTATGTGGGCAGTGTCAGTCTGTGATGTATTGTGTATCAAACCACACAATTCTGCCCGAAGTGGTCCTTTTGTCTGTGGAAAACACTTTTGCTGTACCACACACTCCTACCATATAGTGACACAGGTGGAAAATTAACAGTAGTACTTCTGTTCGTACACTAGCTTTATATTTTATGGGAATTAGCTAGACTTATTTTTTGCCAACTGCCATATTGCCACCGGTCATTTAAACCGCCCAAGTTTTGCACATTTATAGTGCACAAAAAACAGGAATGCAACATGCATTTGACTAACGTTTTTATTACCATGTAATTATGACAAATGTATTTCACATTACAATACATGCTTTCACCAAATCCCCTAATAAACATTAGAGTAATAAAGCAAATAAAGCAAATGAAACCCTGTCTGTGGCCCATTAGAAGTATTCACAACTGACATTGAAAATGTGCTGTAAGAAGTGCTTAGTCTATAAATTAAGGAAAGTAAGGGTCCATTGTCAATCTCCTATTTGGCATACATCACACAATAATAGTATTTAAAACAGGTTCGTTAAGTAACAAGAATTACATTGTTTATAATCTCATTGGTATCTACTGCCCCACCTAGTGACCAACATAAGTACTGCTAAAACACAACAAAATGTTGACACGCAACGTTTTTTGGATTCTCCTGAGTGCTAAATTGTACATTGCTGTTTAAGGGGTTAAGAGAAAGCTACTGCTACCCATACAGAATATTGTTTTTATTTTAGGGGTGACTCTACAGTATCTGAATGGACAGTGAAGGTCATGATTTGGAGTGCTTGGGCTCGAAGAGGGCATATTTAAATGGCTGGATTCACAGACCTCAATCAGCACTAATCTTGGACAACCTGTTGTTACTGTGGTCAGTGTAGTCAGAGTTCTGTGCTAGTCAGGATCTATGAAACCAGCTCATGTTATATTAAGACTTGAGCAACATAGAAAGAATATAAATGCACAATAGTGCAACTAGCACTGCAAATCTCACTGACGTGCACTGGCAAATGATTATGCTCCTGTGTCAGTGGGGGTGTTTTGGGTGAAGCCTTTGTTATCAACATGTGTTATTGTGCCTGTTAATTCCCCCACAATTGTGGATTCATATATACATGTTCAGATTAATCCTACAAGGCATTGTTAAGTTATAAGGATAACAAGCTTTCAAAGAAACACAAACTACAAAATCACTATATGCACTGTAGCGCATACACATAATTAAACCATTTAAAATGAACACATGTGGTGGGTTTTCTTTTTATTGATTTTCATATCAGTATTAAAATGCAACTTTTAAACTAAAAACTAGTTTGATGTTAATAATTTGGGGTTAATACATTTTTTTTTTTTTTTTTTTTTTTTTACATTCATCCTAAGCAGATTTCAACTTGCCCTCTGCTTTTGTGATGCTGGGGGAAGGGGAGGGAGTATATACAATAGATTGTTTAATTATACAAATAGATGTAATTATGTGTTTTAGGAATCAATACTTGTGTTTTAGAAATATACTTTGATTGTGAGATCCTTTAACAAGTGTCTGGTCCATTTAACCCCAGTATTCTGGATGCAATGCAACAGGGTTAAAACTAGTTCCAGTTACATAAACAACATTTATTTTTCATGTGAACCACCCTTAAAAATAATTAAAACACATTTCTACTTATTCTATTACAAGGCAACAAAGTTAAAAGGCCAGCATACATAAAAAGAGTGTTTGTGCACAGAGAACATGGAATCTGCCTTTCCTTCTCTTGCAGTCTCTACCAATGTCTGGAATCCACAAGCTCGGGTCGGAGGCTCATTTTCTTCAGGGTTTCGTACCCGACCGCCATGACGATGGCTGTAGGTGTGGAGGAGATGATCCGGGCTGACAGCCCCTTAGTCATGCCCCACATTCCTTCTTCTGCGATGAGCTGCTTGAATGTCTCAATCACAGATGATCTGCCTTCAACCTGACACATACATGTGCTTATTAGTGATACATTCAAATCAAAAGATGTTCTGTATTTAGGAAGGTTATTACCTTACCAGCCCATGATGAAAAATGTCAGTTATTTAATTGTTTCAACAGGTTGCAGGGGCTTTGCTACTTAGTGCAATCATTTTCAGTGTATTCTTTTGGTGTAGATTTGCAATCTAAGGAAAATCGAAGCAAATGAAACTGATGTCAATCATACCTAACTATTTTCTACTGTTGTCTTTGGATACCAGTATCTTCATCCTATTCAACTGCAGCACGTCATCAGCACAACAGGTCAGAAACTGGTCATTGGTAAAACCTGTTGTATAATCGGTTTCATGGTGTTCCCATGAAGAACGCCAGTCAGATACGTAGTCTAAAAGGTGAGTTACTTATTACAGCATCTTGTAAGGCCCTGAAAAAAAATCCTTTTTGAGTTTCTTTTCAGCGTTCTTTAGCCTATTTTAAAATGCAAGTGATATACAGTCAGGCAGACAGCATCCATATAACCTGAGAATGTCCTTAGCAAGTTTCATTATCTGTTTTCATTGGCACTCCTTCCTGGGGAACAGGAAAAGATGATGGCGAATGTATTTACTTGGAAAACAGCAGGAACCAAGTTTATCTCTGCAACTATTTTTAATGGATGTCATAACCTATTTCTGGTTTACAGATTTAACATCAAATGCAATATGAACCAAGTTTGTATAGTACATCTTTACAGCATGTCATGTTGAGGCACTATTCCTACAGTAGGTGATTACCTGCACTCTGACTCTCACTACGTCCATAGGATTTGTGATTGTAGACGCTGTCGTGGCTGCCATAGGACCAGCCATGGCTTGAAGGAGGAGGTGTGGGCAGTTAGTGGGTGCCAAGTTGGACAGTTGCTCTGTGAACAGAACACACAAGTGTTAAACCAGGAGTGGAACGGCCCTCCAGGAACGTGAGTGGACACCCCTGTCTTAAACTGTAATGCAGGGAAGTAAGTCATAGGCTGAGAAATGCTGTTTAACTCAATTCCATATCCCAGGCAAATGGTTGACATGCCTGTACTGTACATAGATATAGGTCACACTTTCAATTTTTAACTTGAAAACCATGTATTTATTTATGTTGAAACTTGATAAGGACATTCTTCAGCAAAAGATAAGAGAGAATCTGGGGGATAGCAGGCATTTCCGGTCAGTCTGCTCGTCACAGTTCCACTTTTACTAACTGCGAGAGAATGGCTTTTCCTAGTAAGGAGGTTCAGTTACTTGTCAGCCTCTCCATATGTTTACATATGGTAAATGTAGGTCAAGATACTAACAGATCTAATCACTGTAGTGGGGCTATATGTTACCAACATGTCCACAAAAATATTGAGTGCCAAATAATGTATACCCTATTATAAACTTAATCACATAAGATTATCTTGTATAAAACACCATATCCTACATTGCCTTCTTTTGCATTTTGTATACAGTAGAAACATGTTTGTTTACTTACATTGTGTTGTAGGGTTTAGCGTTATGAAGACATTTTCTATTGAAGGAAGACCGATCTAAGGATACCAGTAGGACACACTACAGTACCCTCCAACAAATACAAGGCAGTTGTTTTTTTGTTTGTTTTCACAACATGCACTAACACTAAACAACCAGCATGACTGTGTAGATGTCGTAAGTGGAAGCTCTGATCAAACTAATTTTAACACATATTACATTTTATTGTACAACAAAACACCCAGAAACACCCAGAACTTCAAGTTCAGGGTCTATTGTATTTTAAGAGATGTTATCGCCCACAAAAAGGATGAACTTACCTGCATAGAAGTGATAGAACGGCCACCACACAGCACTATTGGGGATGTATGTTAACAGCGAGGCCACATACCCTCTGTAGAATCCCCTAAAGCCATCGGTTGTGAAAATCTGAATGATAATGTGCCTCGTTTGTCCGAATGTCATTTTGTGCTTTGCAGGTCGTACCCCTTTTGCGTTCACCTTAAATCGGCCCATGTTGCCTTCCTGTCCCTGCATCATGAGGTGCTGCGAGACCACGTCAATAGGAACTGTGATGCTCTGAGCCACGAGGGACGCAGACCCGCCTGCCACAAGAGATTTCACAGTATTGTTCGATGTGTAAGTGGACACATACTTCCTAACCAGTTCATAGGTGGTGATGTAAGCCTGACCGGATATCAACGTGAGCGTGTTGACCAGGAATCCCCTGTAAAGTCCACGGACACCCTCTGAACTCAAGATTTTAAAGAAGGCATCGAAGGTACCAGTGTACAGACTCTTCCCTTTCTGCACCTGAAGCCGGGTCCGGATCAGTGTGGCCGGGTACACACCTGCCCGGATGGTCATAGTCATAAACACCCCGAAGAAGTAGAACTTTTTCTTGTCCAGGTCTTCCCATTCTATGATTTGAACGTTGCGCTTCTCCTGCATTCTTGGCCCCTGCAGCTCTTGACATCAGATTTGTGTTATGAACTGCCAGATGGAAACGAGCAAGAAAATCTTTCTGTAGAGATTAAAAGGTGTATAAAACACCCTGAAAATATGCCCCACAAAGAATAATAAGCAAATACTTTAATTTCCTATAATAATAATAATAATAATAATAATAATAATAATAATAATGTTTGTTTTCTATGACAATGCCATTATAAAGCAGCATACACAAACACAGTAGAAAATTGGCAAGTTTGGTGTTTTTGTCCCTAGGGGTGTGAAGGGTTAGTTTAAACATTGGCCAAGCGTTAAACGTAACAAATACTGTCTACATCACGTTTAAACTGATTTTAACAGTTGTTTGTGTGCAGTGTAAGAATGTTTTCCATGTTCAAGATTTAGGCTTATTCAACATGTTCTCCATACACCTGTAGTCACGAATTTATTTTTTGAGATGGTTCTTTCTCTATTCCTACCTTGCTGGCTGCCATCTAGCTTGCAGTATTGTATTTGCTTTCCGGATTTAATTTATTTATTTATTTATTTTTTTTTAAAGCATGGGATAGTGTGACCTTTGAACTGTGCTTACCACATCTACTTCACGGTAAGGTGAACCCGGCATTTGTATATTAACTTTGTAATAGTGCAGAGGGACAACAGAACTTGCCCTGTTTGAATTGGCAGGATAATTACATTTGCTACTACTCTGACCATTGGGTCCTAATCAATAGTTTAATATTATGACCATCTGCCTCACTGTTCACTACTGATTAAATATCCAATTTTAGCAAACGGCATACAATAGAACTGTTTTAACACAGAGCTGTAGTGTGCACGTTCCCAACTCACCCAGCAAATATGAATTAATGACGATTGGCGTTAAGTCTGGCAAGAACACCGCCAGATCAACGAGAATATACCGTCATGCAGTTACAAAACGATGTCCTTGCTTACATTAAGTTCATTCATATCCCATCTCCCCATCGATTCTTCTACTGTGTTAAGTCATAAACACCGTTTTGTACACCATAGTTATACAACAAGGGCAACTAGACACAATTTTACTTTACTGCCCCACCGATTTGTAGCATTCTTATATTGTACAAATATGCCTGCTTAGGCTATAGTTTCCGCGCAGTGCAACAGCGCTGTGCTTACAAAATTCAAAAAGAAAAACAAAGTTAAATGCTACATTTACCGTATTCAATATCTTCATGAATCTGTTTGCATGGCTATTTATTTTAAAATATACCACATCAATGTTTGAAAGCACTGGCCTACAAAATGATCACAGAACCCCAATCATACATGATCTGTACGAGGGTCCGCCCTGCAGTCGTGCTGCTGTCAGTCAGCCAATACGAGCTCAAGGATACCATGAAACTCACGGGGGTGAAAGGTCAACATTACCAAACACCTATAATCATTCTGAATTTAAAGTATCCGACACCGAAAAAATTAGATCAATCCAAACACATATGTGATAATGTTAAACATATATGTATATATAGTTGGAGTTAAATGTTGGTCAGTGGGGAAAAAAAAGTGTTAAGTCAATCGCTATGTTGGTTCTGTAACCAAACTATTTTCCTGTTCACGTTTTTATCTTACCTTAGAATAATGTATCACATTGTGACGACAGTGTTTTTTTTTTACTGTTTATTCCGACATGTTTGTAATCGTTTTTACAGTATTTCCTGTTTATGCGATTGGAAGCGAATGATGTTCTGCTGCAGAGCGGACGGAGTGACGGATGAGCTGTGAGCACGGTGTGCGGTGATTGGTCGGGAGGCAGGGAGGTGTTGCTATGGTGGAGAGAGAGGAGTGTCTCTCTGTTTCAGATTCCGTCATGGCGCTCGCCGTACAAGCTTCAGGTAAGGGGCCTCAGCGAAATAAAATAACAAAAACCTCAAATTGGTTAGATGACCTTTGTCTTTTTTTTTTTTGTTTGTTTGTTAGTTATGAAAAAATAATTTGAATTCCATCTTTGTTCGTTCTGAACATCCTTGACAAACCGATTTTTTTTTTTGGGGGGGGGGGGGGGGGGGGTTAGTTGATTCTGTTTTTGCTTTTGATTAAAAATCATTAGTTTTAGCTGCTGCTACTGTCTATGCAATTTAAAAGTAACATGACTGAGGGTGCATAACTAACTGTATCCAGGCCAGATTTTTTCTGCAGTAAGTACTGGTGTTGACAGCTCAGCCTGGCTGTTTTTAAACTGCTGTGTGTGTATTCTTTTGTGTTGTTGACAACCGAGTTTATTTAAGGGTTTGCAGTGATTTCTCTTATGTCTGTATCTTACCTTTTTAGGTGTTGTTTTTACCTTAACCCCACGTGTACTTTTTGAACATACATCTGTATTGCAGTTGAACATATTTTAACCAGTTGAGCGTATGTTGAATTGTACAGAACTATCCGTTTCTAAGGACTCTTCTCGGTTGTCTGTGTTAGCTTTGATGTATTATGATGAAACGCTACACAACACGAATATAACTGCAGTTTGAAAGTATAGCGTTGTCTATAATGTTATTATCTTTCCACAGCACGCACTGGTGGTATGCAGTGTCTTGGATAACAAGATAAAGGAAGGGTGGATCTCCACTCTAGAAACCATTTTAGGCGTTCACAGAAACTTAAATTGTAACTTAATCCTATACCGAGTCTTCTACAATAGAAGTCTTTGATGCTAGCTAGTCTCTGTTTTATTCAGAATGAAGATGTTGATTGGGCTAGTGGTTTACATTCATTAAAGCTAGCACTTCCACCTAGTCATAGCACAGTACTGCAACTTGCAGCTGTACATGATGTACATTTAAATTATATATATATGTATTATACTAATGCATGAAACGACTTTTTTATACGTGGAAGGAATAAAGTTCTTAAATACATGAACAACACTTTTTTTAAAATCACTTTCATTTTCAACCAACTTGCTTTGGTGAAAGATTGTCATGTGTTGTCAGTATCACATGTAATCTTTGTAGTGTGCAGTTCAACATCTATATAGTTTGCAGTTATAGCAGAAGTATACAATTGTAAAACTGGGGAAAAAACAAAAATGCATATTTAATTTAAGAAAACTATAAATCTTACAATAGTTTATTTTTAGTACAATATAAACTGAGCAGTTTTATGTAGGATGAGGAGCAATGCTCCAGATAATATTTTAGGTCATTGAGTTTACCGGCCCTAAAGTGGGACTTTATCCTATCCAGCGGTGTCAGCTGTGATGTGGATGGCGTGCCTCCTCCTCCTCCTCCTCCTCCTCCCCCCCCTGTTCCTGCTGCAGGCCTGTGCTGTGTTGTGAGTTTTGCTTTCGTTTGCCACCGCAGGTCCTGCCACTTAAATCACCTGTTTGATTGTCTTCCTGGTAACACCCACATCATTGACTTCCTCCACTATAGAGGACCATATGGCCTCTTTAGTACCATAACTGATGTTGGCTGTGGCTTTTCCAAAGAACTCAATTTCATGCTGAGTGACCTCTGCTCCTCCTCAGAAAACGCATTTTCTTCTCTGTTTGCCAAGAGGACTTTGCTGCCCTTTCTCTGCCATATTTTTCTGGTTGGTTTGGTTTTCAAGCTCCACAAGTCTCATACAGCACCGACTGCTCTCTGTACTAACTCACCTCTGGGCTGTAAGTGCGATGGCTAAATAGCCCAATGCACAGGCAACACTCGTTGCGGCTCGTTATTTATGAGTTTTGAGTAATTTGCATTGCTCTTAAAGTAAGTAGCAGTTACAAGCCAAAATGATACATTTTCATGTAAGCAATGCGATAGCTTGCCAAAGTCACCACATCACTCTGCGACACAGCACTTTTAAGCACTTGCTGTTGTGAAGCAAGACCACTGTTATGCACTGCAAGTTGCCTAGTGCGTAGGGCAGATCCAGAGGGAAACTTTGCTTCATAGGTGGAATGTTGAGTTTTGTAGTGTCTCTGAATTTTGACCCGTTTTGCAATTGAAGGTGCTTCCTTGCAAATAAGGCTTCCGCTTGCGGTCAATAAGAAAAAATCCAACTCCCACCTCTCTTGAACAGGCCTGCCTTCATCTCCAATCTTTTGCTTTTTGACATTTCCTTCACTGCTTTCTGAAGTACCAGGTGATCTTTTCCACCTTCCCAGCACACGTGAAATGTGTGTTTGTTAATTATTTTATTGTTTAATTCTCACCTGCACCTGGCTACCATTGTAAATTAAAGAAAGCAGCCAGTCTGCTCAGGGTTCCTGTGTGAAGAAGCCCGCTTACTGTGTGCTCAGGATTATGAAACGTCAAAGGTACTGTGTAAAGCCTTTTTGTGTTATTTGTAAAAACTATGTGTTTTTCTTTCATTTTGTTTTAACAGGTAAACAAACAGCTTAGCTGTCCTGTTTGTTAGTTAGGTTCCAGTGTGTTTTTAGTTATTGCTTGAGTAGAGCTAGGTTTTTTGATTATTTTGTAATAATAAGAATAGAGCCTTAGCGCTTGCAAAAAAATTTCTTGTGTCCGACGTCATTTTTAATGAGGCAACGAACCCGAGTGGAAGCAGCTCAGTCACACTTGTAACAAATTGATCCATTTATTTTATTTTATCTTATTTGTCCTTTCTTTAAAACTGTATTACAACAACAGATAAGTATTCACTCTCTGTTATCACAGTAAAGTATACACTTTTTAAAGAAACAGTGTATGTTCATGTTTTGGTTTTCTATCCACCAATGAAAGAGCATTAACTCACTTCTGTTCTTAGGATTTTTTGGATGGATGAGGGGGGGCGCAGGTAGATGTGTCGTGAGCTGAGAGATTCATTCATTTTTTCGGATGGGCGAGGGGGCCGCAGGGAGACTAACACTAATTTAAAGTGTGTTTCAAAGCTCTTTTCAAAATGCGCCTAGCCTTACATCAACCCCTATGTGAGTAACATGCAGCATTACCCTAAAGTCATGAGTACTTTCATAATACTGCACCTACTTTAATGCTAAATTTTGGGGTATGCATTGACTACAGCCTTACATTTTAACTGTAATGTTACTTTGAAATGCTGTACAAAAAGTTGGTCTTACAATAAAAACAATAATTATTTTTATTTGCATTATTGACCATAAGCAATTTGCTGTGAAGCAAATAAACACAGAAAAAGGATTCCAGTGTTGCAGATGGAATATACTTAACAAAAGGCCTTCATACACATACTGTATATTTATAAAGAAACGATAATATTGTTTTACTTATTAATTTGTCTTGCTATAGCAATATAAACCGTCCAGACTCTCCAAACACAGAATATTGTGTTGATTATATACATTTACCTTCCCAAAATTCGATTGACAAATACATTGGTTGGTTAGGTTGTAACGATTGACTGTCTGGGATGCCAGGTAAATATTTAATCCACCATAATTAGTTAGTTTTCACCAAAACCAAGTTACCCCTATATCAAATATCAAGTTACCCCTACTACACCCTGTTTTAGTCGTTCTTCACCAGTCACAAACACGCATTTCAAGTGAGTAGATTCAACCATACGTGTTTTTTTTTTTTTTTTTTTTTTAATTTAAAGCAAATAGTGAGAAGTAAACGCATAACTCATTGCTTTAATTTAAACTGACCTTAGGTAATCCATGATGACTCCGAAAAGGCTTTAATATTTGACTGTAAAGACTGGGAATATCTGTAAGAGATCCAGCATTTTTTAGACTTGAACTTGCTACAAATAGTGGACGTGAATCGCATTTATTGACCTTATGAACCAAACAGAAAGGTGACGTGTTGTCCCTTGCTGGGGATGAAATCCCATGTGGAGGGGTCGTGTGCAGGGTTACACTTCAAAGCTTTTTGCATAGAGCTGAAGGAACGTTTGTCCATTGTTATGAATCTTGGCATTAGTGTTAAAAGTTATTGTAAAGATTAGATTCTGGGGATGTATGGTGGTGTTGCTTTTCATGGCCTCTGTATGCCACACTTGTATCTAGAGAATCGCTTATCAAATTTTGATTAAACATTTCATCACTAATTCTTATTCTGTATTGTTGATGTCATCATGGTCAATAACTTCAGCCTGCTGAGGGCTTTCATTTTTAATTTCCAGCTGTACTGACATGCTCGTTTTCTTTTGGTGAGTTTAGAGCTCCTGAAATGTGGGAGACTGGCACTGGCTACAGAGAGGCTACATACTGTTAGGCTCCACAAGAGTTTTGCAATCGCAACTTACCTGTTCAATCCTGAACACATCCTACCATTCAGTCCTTGGTTGATGTGGATGGATGTTGAAAGACCTACATGAGTTTTGTGAATTAGCTGCCCACTGACAGACTCCTGCTATTCCTGTATTGAACTTGATTTATTTTTAATTTATTTTTTTTTGTTGTTGGTTTTTTTTTTTTTTATAGGATATTGACAACTCTGTTTAAGTCTGGTGTACAGTATACTGAGATTTACAGTCACTCAGTGTTATCCAGAAGCGATTGTTGGAACTTATTGTTTGTGGAAGTAAGATTCTGTTTGCTGTTTTTGTTTTTCAGGGCACCCTTTCCAAGATTTAATTGAAATACTCAAAAGTGAAAAGAATGAGGACAAGAAGTTTTTTAGTCCTCAGAAGCTTAACGACCCCAGATACGGTAGGTACAGTAAACAAAAGAAAAGCATTCAATCATGCTGCTTTTTTTTTTAAGAAATTATAAAATGGGTTAAAGCTTTAAAATGTATTTATCCATGTCATTTATTTCTGGCAGAGTCCTTGCCTTTTTCAATCCGTGTGCTGCTTGAAGCAGCCATCCGGAAGTGTGATGGTTTCTATGTGAAGAAAAAGGATGTCTTGAACATTCTCAACTGGAGGCAACAGCAGAACAATGCAGAAGTACCCTTCTCTCCTGCTCGTATTCTCCTTCAGGATTTCACGTGAGTATTGCCATATAATAATAGATCTGAACTGGGGGGATGTGGCCCGTAAGCGCAGTCCCGTGTCGTTCCCACCCCCCACCCCTCCCCCGGCACCAGCGTGCACTCAGCTTGGAATTCTGTATTCCAATGTAAGGATATTCCCAGCACATACTTTATAAAGAAACATACACCATGTCAAGCTACCTACTTGTGAATTTCAATAAATTACATGTACAGACAGGATACAAATAAGGCAGCGGGTGCAGCAGTGTAAACATTTAAAGGTTTTACCTCTTTTGATAGACACTATGATATGTCAGCATTCCTGATAATGCATTATTGTAGTCACATGAAACTCTTCCCTTGTTAGACTTAGTATTTTCTTGAGTCCAGCAGTAGATTATGGGTTTTATCTATTCTAAAGGTGCTTTTATACAGTCTGTACTGCCTAATTGGGATAGTGATAGTCAAGTTTTCTGTTAAATAGGATACAACTCTGTGAGATGGTTCTTTCCAATGCTATTTATTGGCAGGTAGTATATTCTTAAGAGCAATAAATTGAAGGACCTCCAAAAGCTGTGTCCTATCATAATGTACAAACCCATTTTTAATATCGCTCTCTGAAAACGATGGTGGATTTACATATTACAACAAGCCGAAAATAGACCACATTCCGGACAGTTCAAAGTTCATAAATCATGTTTGTTCAACATGAGCAAAGGATTCAATACTTGGAATCTCTTCTTAGAAAGATGGTATTTATTAAGCATGCAACCAAAATAAGTTTGAAAATCACACAAAAGTTACACAATTAATGTCACATTAAAAGCATTACAATGAGAACTAAGGTTTAAAACAACAATTTACCAAAGAAGTACTAGTACATACTGACACAACAAGGGGTCACACAATACCCGAATAGATAGTTAAGAGTATTTTTACCTAGCCTGAAAAGCAGTCGCTTTCAGCGTTCCGTTACCTTGTGTTTCTCTGAGTGTCTGGGCTCCCATCCTTGATGGATAAATACTTAGAGCTGAGGGCTCCAGGTGCAGTCTTGTAGTTGTCTGAGCGGATAGGAGAGGGTGCTATCGCAGGTCTGGGACGGCAAGGAGCTGGGGCTAAAGCAGGGGGGTTTTATACTTTTCAAACAAAGAGATTATTTGAGTTTCCCGCTGCATGCTCCGATTGGCTATTTTGTAGCGAATGGGCTTGCAGTCTTGATTGATTGCTCCCCCCTTCCTCTGTCTGATTTAGTTTATTATCATAATCTGGAAAGGGTAAACTTTTAAAAACGTGCAGAACTTTTTCTATCAGATTTTGTTCTGAATTCCCGTTATTTTTACCATAAGAAATTACATTTCTTTAGACACCAAACATGTCTGGTTGTGACTTTGGTTGGACCTTGCAAACAGTTTAATTCTCTTAGAGATTTATTACCTGGGTTATTCTATACTTGTTAGGCAATTTAAGAATAAAAACGCTTGCATCGTTTACTCATAGTGATATTAAATCAATATGATGTGAAATTTGTCTTAAATCTTTTAAGCTATTTTTCTCTCTCTTCAGACTCCTGTGCTAAACCACCCCTCTCGCTAGATGGGTTAATTAAATCACAGAGACGGGTTTGATTAGCCTTTTGTTTCTTGAGTGCCTGGTGCATTCAAGGTGTTAGGTTGATCGTTATCTCTAGGCAAAGCCAGACAAATTAGATTAAATTTCATTCATTGTAGATTCCTGATAATATAGTAGCATAAAAACATAATATAAGAAAGTCCATGACATTTGCAATATATTTGTGATGGCAGTGTCTATAGAACCTACATGTCATTTCATTAGGATACAGTATTTTTAAATAATGAACGGAGATCGCTTTTCGCTTTTTTGCTGTTGTAAAGAAAGTTGTCGTGTGAACATCGCAGGTGCGATTTTATTTTGTTTAGGAATAAAAAAGAAAAAAACACTGACTCGTATTTTAAATTATGCATTGAACATTTAATCGTGATGTCATTGTTTTTCTTTTCGTTAAGAATCAAAGTGTGCCTAAGGTCATCTCAATTGCCTCTCGTTTAATTGGGTCAGCTACTTATTTGGGATATTTTTCCTTCTCCCGAGACATCCCAATAAAGTGGCACCGGCTGTAGTCTCTGATCGTATCTCGGAAACCAGCAAGACACTTCATAAGCTGCGTTTTATTTTGCCACATGTTTTTTTTGTATTTCATATATACAAACTATGAGGTGTCATTTCCCCTTTTCACTTTTTTTAGGACGTGTTGCGTACAGTTTAAAGTGTGGGTGGTGATGTTTTTCTTTTGTTTTAGGGGTATTCCAGCACTGGTGGATTTTGCTGCCATGAGAGATGCAGTGAAGAAACTCGGAGGGGATCCTTATCAGGTTAACCCACTGTGCCCAACTGATCTCATTGTAGACCATTCATTGCAAATCGACTTCAGTAAATGGTAATGTAATTGTTGTTTGCGTGCAATATATTTCTAATGTTTTTCATCTATTCTCTGCTGCTTTTATAAATACTTTGTATTCAGTGCTATTCTCTATACAGTCCTCAAGTAATATTTTACAAATAAAGAAATGTTTTCAGCTTATCTATGCACAATTTCCTTTTTGGAGAATCAAAGTATAATCACAGCTGAAAGGATGTTCCCTGCATCCTGTGCAAGAAACAGCTGTGCTGTGCTGTGCTGTGCTGTGTCTGTTAAATATGTTGCTCTATTACAGTGCAATTCAGAATGCCCCAAACCCTGGAGGAGGTGAGAAGCCGGGATCAGCTGCTAAGTCTTCTCCTGCCAAATCACAGCCACGCAGCTCCCATTGTGGAGGGCAGGGAGGCTGTAAAAGATCATGTAATGAAGAGCCAAGCACTGATACGCCAGGCAGAGCTGCTGTCCAGATTGAAAACTCACCAGTACTCTGCCCTTTCCATCTTCAGCCTGTGTCTGAGTATGATCACTGCTTCCTACATTTACATTGCCATTAGTTTTGATAGCTTTTCATGAATCCCATTTTTCTTTTTTCTAAATTGTTGGTTTATTACAGGCCAGGCATTTACACTGTAGACGCTCATTTTCTCATTTTGTGTTTCAGTAGATTTGTATTTAATTCCATTTTTGTCTTGATCAAAGGCCAGAAACAGCATTAAAGAGCCAAGATGCTGAATTCAACAGGAATAAAGAAAGGCTCCAGTTTTTTAAGGTATGTTTGTAACTGATTTACATGGTATATTTTCTTTGCACCCTCGTTGTAACTATTTACAGTACAGGGATTGAAAGCTTGCACGATTTCAGGGTTATTAAGTTTCCACCATTCAATATAGAACTTTTAATGACATTTACAATTGAGTGATTTTTTTTTTCTGAGATGCCTTTTTTGTGTGTAAAACTGCTTTTGCTTGCTAAAAATTGTTTATCTTGTGAACCAAGAGGTTTTCCCCCAAAAGTCTCATAATGGCCTGACACTGTAATCAACCAGTGCACAGACGTTCAGAGCGTTTTTATAATTGCTTGCCATTATTTTTGTATAAAACCAGCTGTTTATTTGATTTATACATAAGTGCAAACTGTGAGGATAGGTTTGCTAGGTGTAATGTCAACAGAAATAAAAATAGGAGCAGTTGTATTTAAAGTTGTGTGATTTATACAGAATTTCTACTTAAACACCTTTAGTACAATGTAGTCCAGTACATTTCTGTGCTGGTGAGGTTTGAAGTAAATAACTAGTGTTTCACTTTCATTCTTTCCCACAGTGGTGCTCTAAAGTCTTTAAAAATGTGACGGTGATACCCCCTGAGACTGGGGTTGTGCACCAGGTGAATCTAGAGTACTTATCCCACATTGTGTGTGATAATGGTGGCTTTTTGTACCCTGATAGTGTGGTGGGTACAGACTCGCATACCACTATGATTAACGGCCTAGGAATATTAGGATGGGGTAAGTATCATTTAAAACTTTTTTTTTTTTTCTGATTGACTATATACAGTGCCTATAGAAAGTCTACACCCCCTTGAACTTTTTTCACATTTTGTTGTTTCATGCATTTAAATGAGGATTTTTTTCCAATTATCTACACACCATACTCGACACAGTTAAGGGGAAAAAAGATTTTGTTGAAAAAAATTATATGTTAAAAATATAAAACTGAAAGATCATAATTGGATAAGTCTCCACCCCCCCTGAGTTAATACTTGGTGGAAGCACCTTTGGCAGCAATTTCAGCTGTGAATCTGTTGGGATAGGTCGCTACCAACTTAAGAACATTTACCTTTTTGTTCCTTAGCCACTCCAGTGTAGCTTTGGCTGTGTGCTTTGGGTCGTTGTCATGCTGAAAGGTGAACTTCTGTCCCAGTTTCAAGTTTCTATAGGCACTGTGTGTGTGTGTGTGTGTGTGTGTGTGTGTGTGTGTGTGTGTGTGTGTGTGTGTGTGTGTGTGTGTGTGTGTGTGTGTGTGTGTGGTGTGTGTGTGTGTGTGTGTGTGTGTGTGTGTGTGTGTGTGTGTGTGTGTGTTGTGTGTGTGTGTGTGTGTGTGTGTGTGTGTGTGTGTGTGTGTGTGTCTCTTTCTCTCTCTCTCATATATATAAATATAAATATACAGAATTTTAGTGTTGACCCTGGGTACGAGCCCTCATGTAATGATAAGCAAATGCTTGCTGCTAACAATTTCTCCTCTATTTTAGGGGTTGGAGGTATTGAATCAGAAGCTGTTATGCTGGGCCAGCCTGTCTCTTTGACATTGCCCCAAGTGGTTGGGTGCAAGCTTGTTGGATTCATAAGCACACTAGCCACATCAATAGATATTGTCTTAGGCATTACTAAGGTAGGCAGATTATTGTGATATTAGATCTTAGTTCTTTTGGTTTTTGTATTTCTTTCTGGTCTTCATACATTTTTATTTTCTATTTCCAGCACCTTAGACAAGCAGGAGTTGCTGGTAAATTTGTGGAGTTCTTTGGGCCAGGGGTTTCGCAGCTGTCTGCCGGAGACAGGACTACAATCGCCAACATGTGCCCTGAGTACAGTGCCACTGTGAGCTTTTTCCCGGTCGATGAAGTTACACTTAAGCACCTAAAACAGACAAGTAAGAAACCCATCATTATATGAACACAATCTAAATATGTTTTTGTAAACCCATCGATATTTTAGTGGCGATATCTCTTAAACCAGTTCAGATGTCCCCAGGGATGCATGCTTTTAATAGACTTCATTGAAATAATCTTTTTTGTCTATTTTAGAATGAGTAGGAAATTTGTACTGCAGTTTTATTTTTTCTCTTTGTTTTTAGACTTTGATGAAGAGAAACTTGATATAATAGAAACCTATCTTAAAGCTGTCAAATTATTCAGAAGTTACCAGAATCCATCAGAAGATCCGGAATATTCACAGGTGAGGGTTTTAGGTTTTTAGAAGGAAATTGGTTTTATTTGGATTTATCACCCAACAAAGTAAGAAATAAATGCCCTGGTTGTGAGTTTGCATAATATGTCTGTATAATGTTGGTTCAGTTGGTTTTGCAATAGAACATGTAGCTCTGTGGATTTAAATTATTGTTCATGTGACTAATGCCCTTGTCATTTATAAACCCAAGTGCTGTTCAAGGAGCCTGAATCTCACCGCTGGCTTTGTGTCACTGAATGCAAACTGGGTGGGCCTGGTGATTTCCTAAAGACCAGCATACATGACAAAACATGTTCTTAAATCTTTTTCCAGATTATCATTCCTGTTATACAGTCCAAAAATTGAATTTACATTTTAATATTGAATTGAGTTACTGTCTCTGGTATAATGGGTTGCACATATCTGTGTAAGGCTTAGGCAGTGTCATAAAACATTGTGAAAGCATGGTACAACATGATAAAGTGCATACAGGGGTGATAAAGCATATTAAGAAACATGAAGGAATTTTTATGTTACAAAATATAGCTCCGGTTTACAATTCCAGGTTCAAAGAACAAGTCCATTGTGGATCTATCTACTTCTTATTAACAGCAATGTTTAAGATTGTTGTCTTGAAAAAATGCCAGGAATCAATGAATGGACTCAGTTCTCTCTTCCGTTGCATTAGGTTGTAGAAATAAATCTAAGCTCAATCATTCCACATGTGAGCGGTCCTAAGAGACCCCAGGACAGGGTAGCAGTAACTGACACGAAGAAGGATTTTCAGAAGTGCTTAAAGGAAAAGGTAAGCGGAACTGGGTTTATGTTGTACAGTGTCATTTGGAAGTGCTTTAATTCAGTGCTGCACTTCCCATTAAAGGAACACATCCAGCACAGGTGAGTTGCTTCTGGGTGTTTGAGTCCTTGTAGGAAAAACAATTCAGAATGTTACTTTTTTTGTTTTGTTTTTAAACAATCACTTGGATTTATGTCATATCCTTTATTTAACCACTGGACCACCAAGCCTCCTCCGTCATTAGTGGGAGTGTTGCATTGAATTATCTGCAAGGAGCCTTCGATTTAAATGTTCTTCACTAACAGCTTAAAGTAAAGTACCATTAAAAAGTTTAATTCACCTTTACTATAATGTTAATGATCTAAAACTCTTGTTCTGTATTGATTCACCCCAATACATATACTGTACTAATGTGTTTAATCAGCTAATTCTGCATTTATTTTCAGATTGGTTTCAAGGGGTTTCACATTCCTGCTGAAAAACAAAATGAAGTTATTCCTTTCATGCACAAAGGAACAGAGTATAAACTTGCCCATGGTTCTGTTGTAATAGCTGCAGTGATCAGCTGTACAAACAACTGCAATCCATCTGTCATGCTGGCTGCAGGTGAGAGTCAGTGGTTTAAGTATTACCTGTTGACATACAGTAGGATACTATATTTGCACTTTCAATACCAATTTATAAAACATTTGAGATATGGGACTGTATTAAAAACATATCTGGTGCCTTTTTCCTGTGGTTATATATCACATTTGCCCATTACTCAGATTTACTGTAAACTGTTCACATATATTCCAGGATTCACTTTGCTTAGTTGAAGGATTCTCATGTAGTACAAGTTATTGGTTTGGCAAAGCTGCTGTTGCTTTCCTTAATCACTGAGTTATTTAAAGCACCTTGACCTCCAGCCTAATGTGGCTGCATTTACATTCTGCTTGTATGTAGAAGCAGCATTCTAAAGATAACATTAATTATTGTGTAACTGCAGGTACCTGTTTTGACAGCTGACAGTTGTTCTTGTGTTTGTTTCAGGTCTATTGGCTAAAAAGGCAGTGGAGGCAGGCCTGGTTGTTCAGCCTTACATAAGGACAAGTCTGTCGCCTGGAAGTGGAATGGTTACACACTACATTAGTGCCAGTGGCGTTTTACCTTACCTTAGTCAGCTGGGGTAGGTATTGGCTTTGCTACAGAGACTGCAGAAAGTAATGTGCTGTGGAATTCAAATGCCTAGTTTAATGGTTCTTCAGAGTTTGCCCCCAAAAATATTGGGGCTGTTCTTGTTTTATGTATCCTCCTGTATTGGGGGTGTATAGTGGAGGTATGCTGCATGTACGAATGCTTCCCTTTTGGCTAGCTCTTGAAAACCATTCTTCAAATTTGGATGAAACTTGGTCCTGGCATTCACATATTGTAATTTCACTGACATTTTTAAATTAATTATTTTTGAATAGTTCCTTGTGTACCTATAGTACTGTTTTTTTCATTATTTCCTTTTTCCGCAGGTTCGAGGTTATTGGTTATGGATGTGAAACCTGCGTTGGAAATACTGCTCCTCTTCCAGAGGCTGTTGTAGATGCTATTAAACAGGTTAGGCTTTTAAACCTATTTTTAATCTTATTGTTCAGGTAACAAATGGGCAATAACACTAAACAAACTCATCTTGTACGAGATACACAGAATACATTTTCTTAACTCGTATTATCTTTGTGTCAGTGGTTTTTCATTCTTTTGAAGATATGCAAATACAGTGCACTCCATTTATAAGAATCGCATCCATCCCGAGTGTTTTGATTCTTAAAAACGGACCGATATGATTACTATGGTACAGAGTTACGCTTAGTTTGAATAAGAGCTTGTTCCCTGGCTGCAGTGTAACGAGTTAGATGTTAATGGTGCTAAATCACTGAGGATAATACATCAGAAAAAGTCATTGTAGGTAAGCAGCTTGTTATATGATCAGGATTGTGTACTCAGGGCTGCATTATCCTATTTTACTGCAGTATACATGAGAAGCGATCATGTCATGAGGGTGCCTAGTTTAACTGCCATGCTATGTCACGTGTAATGGCCTTTGAATTAATGACATTGCAGTATTTTACTGTCGTGACTACCACTGCATTTAAACATGTGTGGCTTACTTATTTTCTGTTGCGATGCAAATCTAGGTTTTTCATTAAGCGGAGCTGCAAAGTTCTGCAATCCCCCCCTTCACCACGCCGCGATCCCACTCCCTCTACATGCATATCACACAATAAAACTGCTGTACTCGGTATGTATTCAATGAACGTGTATTCTCTTTATTGAAAGAAGTTTTCACTGACAAGAACACAAAAAAAACAACCTGCACAATGCAGTGGCACAGTCATGTTTGATTACAAACAGTGCAGTATTTCCTGCATAATTGCACTATCCAAGCTGCGTATGTGCCTAATCACATGAGATGTGATCAAATTCAAGAACAGCTTTATTGGCTGTACACGTCATTGCACTTGATCCCGTATTGCATGTAGTCAGTTTGCCCCGAAATGATTCTTGATTCTTACAAGTGGAGTATTTTACATTGTTTAATATAGGAATGATTTTGTCCCAGTGGTTTTAATCACTATATGGAGTTGATTCTTATATAAGTGATTCTTAGAAACGGAGTGCACTGTATTTCAAATACAACACTATTGATGCATTGACTGTCACTTCCAGGTATATGTGCTGTAGTTAACATGGACTGGGAGCAGCTAGACCAATGGGGTGAGTTTGAACTACAGCACAGTGAGTGATTAGGACCCAGAAAGCAGCAGAAGCCTTCCATCTATAGTGTTGCATTTAAAATATCTGCATGTTTTTTCAATAATGCAGTAAACTGCCAAAACAGTGTTTTAATACCCCTCTTTATCGGTTATGTCTTCTTTTAATACAAAACCTGATTCTTGTGCTTTCCTTGCAGGGTGATTTGGTAGCATGTGGAGTGTTGTCTGGCAACCGGAACTTTGAAGGGCGTCTGTGTGACAGTGTGCGTGCCAACTACCTTGCCTCGCCACCACTAGTGGTAGCGTATGCCATAGCTGGTACTGTTAGTATAGACTTTGAAACTGAACCTTTGGGTAAGTACTGTTATGTTAAGCCTTCGTTTGAATAATTGTGCTAGTGCTAAATATGTAGTTCTTAAAACAAACACACTTTATACGCAGAAACTTATTTTAAAACCTTTCTGACATCATTATTTTTAATTGATTAATTTTCCAGTTCAGCTAAAACTGTGACACTGGTATTGGTTAAAGAGAACACAGCAAACTGCATTAATTATAGAACTGCATTTGTTAGTCTCCAAATCCACAGTAGCCAGTTGCTCAGTTTCCCCTCATAAAATCATTCACTTTAAAAATCAACAAAGTATTCATAACGTAAACCAAATTGGAAATTCAGTGTTTCAGTTGCGTTTGTGTGACTAGTTTGCATCAGCTTTTATATACCGTAATGTGGCATTGTGTTGGTATCGGGCACAAATGGTTGCAGAATCATTCAGGTGTTTTTTCTTTCATTTTTCTTTCAGGTGTAAATTCAGAAGGCAGAGCAGTGTATTTGCGTGATATCTGGCCCACCCGTGACGATCTACAGCAGGCTGAAGAGCAGACAGTCATCCCGTCCATGTTTAAACAACTGAAAGACAGAATAGAGGTTAGCGTTAGACAAAGCTGTCTGGGTCTTTATCACATCTAACACTTCAGAGTTGTGTAAACTGACCTTTGCATTTGTGTTTTATTTACAGAAAGAAAACAAACAATGGAATAGTCTTGAAGCCCCAGAATCTGTTTTGTTCCCATGGGACCCCAAATCTACATATATTAGGTGTCCTTCATTTTTTCATAATCTTGTAAGTGTTATTATTATGACTGCTGCAAACCGTAAACAGTAGCATTAAGCCCAGTGTAATATTAGTGCTAGGACTTTTTTTTTTTTTTTTTACCTTTTTTTAACACAATTTAAACCTATTTTAAATATTCTTTAATTTTAAATTAGTGAAATACAATGTCATGTGCCATGTTACAGTAAAAAAAATAAAAATCTCTTGGGAATAAAATTAACCTAGAACCCAATCAAATAACTTGTTAATGAAAGGAGAGAACATTCCCTGTACAATAATGTGTGTGATTTTTTTTTTCAGACTTCATTTGTGCATGTCTTTCATAGCCGTTTGTCATTTTTGACACCAAGTACATTTAGTTTGAATATGTGAATGAATATTTGTCCCAGCACTAATTAATATATGATAGATAGTCTTCAGGAAGTGCAGCATCATTATTACAATTGTGTAGACATGAACATTTGTGTGTAGTTTCTAGTATTTATGCAGTGTATTTTGTTTCACCTGTCTCTGTTGTATATGATTGTATTGAGGTTTATACCTCGTGTGCTTTATTTAAATTGTACCGTAAGCCTGATGACGTCATTCTTATTATAACATTATGAAATGGCTAAAATTCTATAAAAAACCATTTCAGACCAAAGAGCCAGTGTTCCCTCAGTCCATCGAGAATGCCCATGTCTTGCTGTTTTTGGGTGATGTGGTTACAACGGATCACATCTCACCTGCTGGAAGTATTGCCCGGGTCAGTGCTGCTGCTAAGTACCTGATAAGCAAACGGTAAGGATTCTGAAGAAAATGGATGGATATATGTTTTATACATTATCTTTTAGGCTTGATAAAGACTTTGGCAATAAAACTTTCTCGAATTATCTCTTCCAGACTCACACCTCGAGAATTCAACTCGTACGGAGCTCGCAGGGGAAACGATGCGGTGATGACAAGGGGTACATTTGCCAGCATCAAGTTGTTCAACCGGTTTATTGGAAAAACAGCACCGAAAACTGTGCACATACCATCAGGGCAAACTGTAAGTGTGCTTGCACTCTAATGTTTCTTTAACACTGTGTGTTGGATGTGGTTTCTTTGTTTGCCTCCCAGGAAGTTTATTATGGCTTTACTTCCTTTTAATTTCACCCCATGTCTTCTCCAGGTGAAATGACCCAGGGAGTGTACTGCTAACGCACCCCGTTTTAGCTACAAATACTTTTGGCTATAACCGTTAGGCTTACCCCACCTCACAGTTCCATTTCAGTTTATTGGTACATTGCTGCTCTTTGCTTTGTGTCAACACCATCAGTCATGCAAATTATAATTGGTTAAGTAGATTGAGTCTTCTGTAATGGGGGGCCATGAGGGGGGTTGTCTGAGGATATCATCCAAATTAGTTATCAGACAGTGTCTATGGGAACCTGCTAACTTTTGTGAGTGGTGTCCCCTTTAGTACATGATTTTTTTTTTTAAGTAATCCTGTGATTTGACTGCAGTTTCCTTCTTTGCTGTAGGTGGACGTGTATGAGGCAGCAGACAGGTATCGGAGGGATGGGATCCAGCTGATTATTCTGGCAGGAAAGCAGTACGGCTCTGGAAACTCTCGAGATTGGGCTGCCAAAGGACCTTATCTACTGGTAAGTATCTACCAGTTGTTCATGCTCATTGCAAGGCTAGTGCATTCACAATTTCTTGTTTAATTTAGTAGTAATTTTGTATTAAATAATTTCCTACAAAATCATTTAAACTAGATTTTGGAAGACATTTTCTTTAGTCCAAATTTGTATGCAATGTTTATTAAACATATTTGTCCCTGATGAAGGAATTTAGAAAGGAATGCATTGTTTGGCGTGTAGTCCTAGTCAGCAGTTTTGTTTCTCGGAGTTAAATGGTTTGTATTATTTTCAGGGTGTAAAGGCTGTGATTGCAGAGAGCTTTGAAAAGATGCACAGGAACCATCTGGTTGGGATTGGGATTGCTCCTCTTCAGTTCCTTCCAGGAGAAAATGCTGACACGTTGGGACTTTCTGGCAAGGAGAAGTATTCTTTAACAATCCCTGAAGACCTTTCGCCACGACATGAACTAACTGTAAAGGTGCGTAAGCCCACATTCATTAAATGCCATGCCTTTAAATACTTTTTGAAGAGCAGCGGTACAACTGAATTGAACTGTATTGATGTTCTTCCCGAGTATAAGCTCAGCTGCTCTAGTTCTTGTTATAAGTGTATTTGCCAGATTTGAATTCTGCCTGTTAACTGTAACCTAAATACATATTGTAGTGTGTGTGGGGTGCTATTAAAAAATGTCATGCTGCAATGATTTGAAAGCACAGTACTTCCTTTGTCGAAAGAGCCTCTGTATTGAGCCATTAAAACACTCTAGGTTATGAACTCAAACATTTTCTCATGGCTTTGTTGGAGGGTAGTTTGTAACCTATAATTAACAATTGTTTTTCTTTCTTTGTTTCAGACAAGCACAGGAAAGACTTTCAATGTTCTTGCTCTTTTTGAAAATGAAATGGACATTGCATTTTTTAAGCATGGAGGGATCCTTAAGTATGTAGCGCGCAACATCTTGTTACAACAGTCGCCTTGATGTTAAGTACCACAGCCTTGAACCGCAACAAGCATGATGTTGTCACTACTGAGTTAATAGTGAAGTATTATGCAAATCATCGCGTATTGTTCTAAATGTGTTTTCTTCTTCTTGCCCTCTATATAAAGAAATATAGTAAGGAAAATAAATATAACTGCCATTGTTCAGCAATCGATTCCAGGTGCTGTGCACACAGTAAAACCTGGAATGGTTCAAACTGTTCTGCAATGGGAGTTTTATTTCTACTCCTGCTAGGTAATGTTAACAAGCATAACTGAAAGTCATACTGTTGTGCTGGAAAGCAAATGTAAGCACATACGTCTGCCATCAACACAACAGAAAGGAGGAGGAATGTTGTTGCCGATTGAAAAATGACCGTGCTTGCGTCTTTTTTCAGTAGTGTACTGGTATGATTGGTATTACAATTTGTATGGATGCTTTTTTTGTACTTGGCCAATTTTATGTTTGTTTCTAAATGTACACTTGCCATTGAAGAAAATTGACTAGCATCTGTATAATTAACAGAATGGGCTGAATAGACGAACTGCTCAAAGAGTGTGTCCAATCATCTGTATTTGAGGGTGTATAAATTGAATCTACTGGTGCATTCAAGTTTTTAAAGTCTTGCAAGTGACCTAAATTGTAGACATAGAGTTGTAGTTTCATGTTTAGAATTGATGGCACTTAATAAATTAAAGAACCTGGTAACAGTATAACATAAAAAGTGAGGCTGATTTCAGTTGCTACTGAAGAGTTAAACAATCTAATAGGAGACCTGCTTATTACTGTAGTAGGTTTTAAGTTGTAGCTGCGCAGAGCTTGATATTAAAAGTATCCCGTATCCCATTTGTTTCCTTGTTGCCTTCCCACATTCTCTTTTTTAATATGACAACCTCTTTAGAATAAAGTATTTTGTTTTAATCTGCTGATTTAAAAATAAATAAACAGATAACACAGTGTAACATTTTTTTTTTTTTTTTTGGTTCCTGGGTAGTAAGTGTTATTTTCTAATTGCTTATGCCTCAAAAGTATAGAAAATGGCTATTATTCCCCACAAACTTTGCTTTTGTGACCAGGACAGTGATATTTTGAAATTTACCTATTTTCCAGAACATTCCAGATAGATTCAGTGCTGAGTAAACTTGGAGTAACTTCTAGAACTTTCCAGTAATATAAATAGTAGTATAAATACAGGGGCCTACCAGTTCAGTTTAGTTCCGGCTGCCTAAGTGGATACATATCTGCATTTTTCTGAGATGGCATCAAGAGGCTGCAATGGTGGCATTCCTGATGGGTCTCCAAGGCAGTTTTACCAAGTTTCCCTGCTATCTTTGCCTTTGGGACATCAGGGACACCAAGGCGCACTACCACAGGTGGGACTGGCCACAGCGGACCGAGTTCTCTGTGGGGAGGAGCAACGTCAAGTGGTTGCCACTGGTGGACCCCCGGAAGGTGCAGATGCCACCACTGCACATCAAATTGGGCCTTATGAAACAATTTGTCAGAGCTCTAGATAAGGAGTCGGCAGCCTTCAAGTACCTTCAAGACTTCTTCCCTAAGCTGTCTGAGGCAAAGGTCAAAGCCGGTGTCTTCGTCGGACCACAGATAAAGAAGATCCTGGAGTGCAATGAATTCCAAGAAGCTCACTAGTAAGGAGAAAGCGGCTTGGAACAGCTTTGTCGCAGTGGTTTGGGGCTTCACAAGGCCGAAAACTATGTGGAGCTGGTTGAGACTCTGGTGAAGAACTACGGCAGAATGGGCTGTAGGATGTCCCTCAGTCCATGTCCTTGATGCGCATCTTGATAAATTCAAGGAGAACATGGGAGCGTACTGGGAGGAGCAAGGTGAGCGCTTCCACCAGGATATACTGGACTTTGAACGCTGCTACCAAGGACAGTATAACGAGAACATGATGGGAGACTACATTTGGGGGCTGATTCGTGAAAGTGATTTACAGTATAATCGTGAATCTCGAAAAACTACTCGCTTCTAAATCTTTTGTAGTCATTTTTGTATTACTTTAGTATAAATACATGTTAATTTGGATTCATATGTTGGTTTTTTCTGACTTTATGTGAATGAAAAGACACATTCGCCCATTTTCTCACTGGAAATAGGTAAATTTCAAAATATCACTGTCCTGGTCACAAAAGCAAAGTTTGTGGGGAATAATAGCCATTTTCTATACTTTTGAGGCATAAGCAATTGGGAAATAACACTTACTACCCAGGAACAAAAATTGTGTTACATAGTGTAATTTATTACATTCTGAAACTTTGAAAATACTAATGACTGTACTGCAATAATCACAGTGCTATGTTAGTTCTAATATGGTTTATTTGGGGAGGGGGGTGGGGGCACCATGGTGTGGTGGTTAGCGCTGCTGCCTCACAGCACCAGGGTCCTGGGTTTGATTCCAGCCTAGGGGTCTGTCTGTGTAGAGTTTGCATGGTGTCCCTGTGTTCGTGTGGGTTTTCTCCAGATACTCCAGTTTCCTCCCACAGTCCAAAGACATGTTGGTCATTCTAAATTGCCCTCTGTGTGATGATGGACTGGCATGTCCTGTCTTGCATCCTGTGTCTGCCAGGTTTGACTCCGGATCACCGCAACCCTGTAAAGGATTAAGCAATGGATGGATGGTTGATTGGTTAATCTATATTCTGACAGGATAAACCACAAGCATTTTACCATACTAGGGAATCCCCCTGGATTGCATCAACCATTTATTTTTAGGGATACTCTCTTTTAAGGCTAAGTTGTTGAGGCAATCCTGTGCTTTTAAAATCCAGCTGTGCTCTCCTGGTGAGATGCAGATTGATCAAACCAAACCCAGCGTCTGGAACAATCATTTAATTTAATTTCTAGCATAAGCATTAAAAAGCATTAACAACAGATATTAATGGTAAACATGAATAACAGCAACCTTTATTCCAGCCTTTAGCTTTATTATCGTGTGCATAGATCTTCAGTAACTTGTGGTCAATATGGGTACCACACAGAATGCACATTTGCTTCAGTAGACTGCAAAAGAAGTGCCCGATTTTTAAGTAATGTAATCCTGTTAATAAAATCAACCCAGTCGACCTCAAGGAAGGTAAAGCAGGACCTCATAAACTACAAGGCATCTAATTCCTTAATGTCATGGAATACTGAATTCATGTATTTTGAGTCCTATTGGATTATTTTTTTTAATTTACCAGTCCCAATAAAAAGTTGCCTGGCAGTGTCTATTTCAGTTGTGTGCTGTGTCTGTTCCCCTCTGTCTGTGGAAGGTTAGGAGTTTATCAGGCTGAAATAATTTCATATACTTCTTGGACAAATGAAGGAGGCTAAACATTTTGCATCTTTTTCACAAATGGTATTGTAAGTTTCAGTACCAACAGTGCTTTATAAAGTGTGTGAGAATTATTCTAGCAGTAGAAAATGCAAGTACAGTATTTATTTTGGTATAACAGTGAACCTAGATCTTTGTGTCTGTGGTCTTCTATGAGTATAGCATTATTATTATTGTTATTATTATTACAATAACTTTAACTTAAGATTTCTTTTATAGACAGATTCCCAGAACATCATTGTCTGCAGTAGAAGTGCATTAGCCAACCAAAAGTATGATACAAAATTGTATTTAAAAAAAAATATATTAAAGATCTGTAACTAATACCAATGTTACTGATATTGTAAATACATTTTTAATAAAGAAAAAAATGAAAACGCAGTGGACTTTTACTGTGGCTTGTATTTCTATACAAAATTTTTTATTTACATGTGTGTTATGTACTATATACAGTGTTTTAAATTGTAATGCTGAAGCCATCTATGTAAAACCTACACTTTGAGATAGAAGGCAGTCTAGTACTGCTGTGGGGTACCTTTGACATTTGGGATATAAACTATTTGCCTTGGTGTATAAAAAGTTATTTGGTAAACCCAAAAGTTTAACCCAAAATAGCATTTCATATACATTTTTCATGTAATTGAAATATAAAACCAGGACATGTTTGTTTGAATTGTATCCAAGTTATGTATACTGATACAACAATCGGACATTAAAACATTTAAATAACTGGTTCTTAAGATAAGTCTTTGTAAATAAACACAATACCAGCAATAGTGTGATAAGATTACTGCAAATATATTGAACTATTATGTTTGAACTTATTTTTTTAAAAAATCATTAAATGCTCTTCTACCTATTTCTCTATATTACAGTTTATTAATAATAATTGAGACCTGGGTTTGTAAGCACTGTTACATGCTAGCCATTAGGGATAGGATGGTGCTCATTGCTTTATAAACAAACATGTAAGAGTACTGCAAAACGATAGTGCAGACAGTAAATCCTAATGTGATGAGTGACAAGAATTGGATTCTAAGAAAAAAAAATTGAATGCGGTAAATAGATTATGGCGTAATAATCAGTTTTTGGTTTGCATGGAAAAGCTTCAGGGAAATTAGGGTTTGGAATCTGCAGCAAAAGTTTAATATTTCATAGTGATCCAGAATGCCCCACACACGCAACATTTTTGAGTTTCTTTACTCCACCAAATTGAGTAGACACAGAAGCACTTCCCAATTATCTCTGGCGCATGAAGTAAACACAATCTAGTGTTAGCAAATGGTGATGCAGCTGTTTTGACTTCCACAGCAATTATTCTGTAGTAAATCCATCGCCGCGTTAGGTGGCGCAATCACAGACGATTGTTCTTTGTTGAGAAAGGTGTTCTTGTCCGAGAACCCGTGGAGCTGTTCAGTTCACTATCCGGCAGCGCTTAGAAGAGGATTGTTAAGGTATAAAATGTGCAGAATTACCCTGCTTTCATAAGCTTGATCATGTGTTTAATTATAAATTAGAACTGATATTTAATGTATACATACAAGCGTAAGTCACTGCTAGAACGCGTTTTAGTTTGTAATTTACTCGCATCTTTTGGCCTATCGGTATAGATGAAGTACTAAAGTTGCTGCTTCATCGTACCTGCTTGAGTCTCTACTATTAGTTTTACTTCGTTTCTTTGTGTTATTCATGTCCCGGGTTATTTGAGACAGTCTAAACACGGTGCTGCAGATAATGGTCTGCTGTAGTACGGTTGGGTGTTTCAAAAGTCACTTTGTCATGATGTGGGGTGAATGAAGTTACTTTCGCTTTGTGCGTCTGTACTGTATACAGAAGGATCCGAGCTTTCATTTTTGTATTGTTAGGATATGTGTACTTTTTAATTGAACTGCAGTTTGCCGAGTTTCGTGTGGAATTTTAACCATGATTTAAAGTTAAGTTTTTTACTGACGGAGTTTCACACACACATATATATATAGTATATATATATATATTATATATATATATATTATATATATTATAGAGAGAGAGAGAGAGCGAGAGCGCTCTGTGTGTGTTAGTGTTTGGAGGTAGGGCCTTGCAGCTTACACAGTACACACACTATTGATCATCGCATAAGTCGAATGTAAACTATTCTATAACCATCGCCCAAGAAACTGACCTTTCACGCATTCTTGTTGTCAAAATAGACATACTGTAGTTGACTGTCTGTGTCATTTCCCTTAGTTTTTGCATTCGAACAGCTCAGAATCGCAGTTTGAGTAAATAAACGATGCTTTGAGTCTGTCATTTACACATGGCGTAGAATAATGTTAATGTTGGAGTTCCCTGTGTATCTGTACATGAAAATGTTAGCAGATATTTAAATATGACTTGCCAGAACTGACACAAACACATTTTCTAATCTATTTTGTCTTGCTAGATATTTTAAGGAAACAAATATAGATCATAATATTTAGTAAATTCTAAAGCATGGCTGGTTGTCAAAATTAGCAGCCTAATATTTGTTCTGATGCCTATTTGGATTATAGAACTGATAATTTTTTTTTTTTTTTTTTAAGTTTACTTTAAACATCAAATTGTAAATAATGAACTCTATAAATGGCAATAGGCTTGCTTTTTGTTTTCTACCTTCGGTGTAAAATGTTTGAAGATGTCGTTTTTCTGGCATTACCAGGAGAATGCATGTACTCGCAGCATCCCACAGCCTAATGTAATGGCTAGCTACAGTCTTGCCTTTACCAGAATCCTTGCTTGGGGGGCTGTCAAAAAGACCAGTTTCCAATAAACTGGAGTACAAAGACTGCTTAAGAAAACCATTTCATAAATATTACCTTCAATTCATATGTTACAGCAAGCATGTGTCCAATAATGCATGCACGATTCAGTATTCAGAACCAAGCATAACTTAAATTGCACTATAGAGCATGTGAACTGTCAATATAAGAGGTGTGCACTTTGTCTCACTGGCAGCGGAACAGATGGCTCTTCATGGAATGGTTATTGCATCTTGGTAAACCATAAGTATAACCTGTAGGATTTCATGTTATTTAACATTTCTAACATGCACTTTTAATGTTTTACAGACTTAAAAAAAGTTTTCAAAATGGTAAGTGCCTTATATATAAAATTACAGGTATTAGCAGCAGTTATACTAAAGGAATGAAAATGTCATCTCTCTCATAACTGTGAATAAACTTATTAGGTGCTGTTATAGAAGAGAGATGACATTTTCTGATTACCGACAGAATTAAGAGATGATTCTGGTCTGCAACTAGGATCTTAATGCTTACTGTTGTTGTAAATAATAATAATAATAATAATAATAATAATAATAATAATAATATTATTACAAGAACAAAACATGGTTCCCTGCATTCTGAGATGTTTAATGCTACTGAACATTTGCTCCATGCATTTACAATGTCATTCCATGCAGGCAAAATGGCTTAAACAGTTACTTTTATAGGTCCTGAAATTGTACAGTAGCCTGTGTCGAAACCCGCATCGTGTGCTATAGTTATACACTTAGACAATGCATGTTTTCCCACAAGTTGAACAATTCAGAAATTAACTATATAGCTTTTGCTGTACGCTTGGACAGCAAATAAATGTAATGTTTTTAAATGACATTTCTAGTCTGTACAATGTATATCAAAAATTAATTAATGATAAATTCAGGAATTGGTGTGATATTTGTGTTTTTCAGTCTCGGAGATATGATTCTAGAACAACGATCTTCTCACCTGAAGGCAAGTTTTATTTTATGCACAGTATTAATGTGGGAGGTGTAAGCCCACCCTAAAGGTGTGTTTCATTCATGAAAGGCCATTTCATTCTTTTTACTTGTACCTTAAAATGATTATTTGATTAAAAATCATAATTTTCTTTTTTTGTTTAAAAGAAAAAAGTGTGCAAACCAGCAGTGAGATAATTGAATGGCACACAACTAAATTTAACGTGGTGATTTCCCATTGGAATTGCTGTTTGACTCTAAACTGAAAGCCTCTATGGTGGAGCAATAGTCTCTCGAGTCCTTTCAATAAAGCTGAATACTTGTGTGTTTTGCACATTTCCTGCTGGTCCTCTGGTTGCATGCTGAAAGTTGGATGTGCTGCATGACTGACACTGGAATGTGTTTTACAGGTCGTCTGTATCAAGTGGAATATGCCATGGAAGCCATTGGGCACGCAGGCACCTGCCTCGGGATCTTGGCAAACGATGGGGTTTTGCTGGCAGCAGAGAGACGGAATATTCACAAACTGCTTGATGAAGTTTTCTTCTCCGAGAAAATCTATAAACTTAACGAGTGAGTTTATGTTGTTTCAGTTTTTTATAATTCAGCATATATGCAGTGTACAACAGGAACCTCTTTTTTTAAAAGTCAGAATTCACTATAGATTTATCAGTGGCATTAAAAAAAGTGAAGGGGTAAGTTTTCCATGGATTTTATGCAAGCCCTTGTGTTTATGTACAAGAGATGAGCCCTTTAGTAATGGTGGTTATATGACATGTCTTGGTCTTTCCTCTTAAGAACCTAGAATTTAATAAAATAGTTATGTGCTGCTTCTGCTCTGTCTGACTTAAACAGTATCCTTTGTCTCACTGACAAACTGTTGTTGCTGGATACCCTTTGTGATGTTTAAAGCCAGACTGTATGGTGCTTTATTATCACAGTAAAACTATAGTTTGAAATGAGTTGCTGTAAATTAGTGCTAGGACACAAATTTATATTCGAATAAACCATAAGTAAATGACCATATTCATAGTTCAAATAACATAATTCATAAATAACTATCAAAATGATATCACCAGTGCATAATTTATGTCTGAAATAAATTCTGATGTACAGAAGTGTTTTGCTCCTTTCCTTAATGTAAAATTTGATGGGATACCAGGTTTATTTTACTGTTTTTTTTTTTTTTTTTTTTTACTATCATGCGGCACAAATCCTACTTTTGTTTTACTGCAAAATAATACTACTACTAATAATAATAATAATAATGTGTTTAAATTTTGAAATAATATTCAAACATGGAAAAAAAAAAGTTTGTCCCAGCACTACTGTAGCATCATACAGATATCTTTAGTTTTTTTTCTTTTAAGGATCTTTACATTTTGTACCTTTTACACCTTTCCAGACCAAAGAATAAGTGGAACTAGTATAAGTTATACACCTAACCTGGCAAATTGTAAATTACTTGCTTGTCAGCTTATAATCCTCCATATGTTTCACCTGTGTTTGTTTAGTTTCCTGCATCAGTGAGTTTAAAAATAGACATCTAGAACTCTAGCTGCAGTTTTCCTTTAACCGCTCCTGGACGGCTGGCGTTGGTTTGCAGTAAGTTAATAGCAGAGTCTCATTCATTGCGAATGGTGTGCGCGTGAAGGAAAGTCTGTTGATATGTTGTGTTCCTCTCTTGCAGTGATATGGCTTGCAGTGTTGCTGGGATAACCTCAGACGCCAACGTCTTGACGAACGAGCTGCGGCTCATTGCTCAGAGGTAGCTATTAATGTTAAAGGGGGGTGATTTCTGAAAGAGATGTCTGAAAGAGTGAATACATTCAGATTCCTGTCTTGCAGTAGGCTTAGCTTGTGCTTTTCTTTACTGTGTGCCAACCTCACCCTGGTTAAAAAAACATCTAAAATTAAATGATGCCATGGAGATGTTGTATAACTAGAGCCATCTATTTCCCATGTTAGAAACGCCCAAATTGGATCCGGAATTGGTATCAAATACCAATAACTTAAGTTAGAACAGCAATATTAAGATGTTGTTATAGTAATATTAGTATTTATGTAAGTATATGAAACCAAATGTTAACTGTGCTTCCAACCAAGGATAAACACCTGTTTCTATTTGGGTGTACTGTTTGTGCAATGTACAGTTTAACTATGTCATTTACCAATCCTTGAAATCCCTAGCCAACTATTTTTAAGAATGGCGCAAAGAGTTAGTACCGTAAGAGTTAGTACCTAGATTTTGTTCATCTGAATTGTGCATAGTAAATAAGTTTGCTTATTACTGCAGTTGGTTTACATGTGGATGCCCTCGTACCTTCTGAGACTTTTTTAAATAAAGAAATGCATTTGAAATGGATAACTAATCTGCACAGTAAGAGCACCAGTGAACATGGTACTGAAGCTGGCAAACCATTATTCTGGAACGGCTAGTCACATTCCTTTGTCTCCTGGATGAGTTATTTTAATCAGTGCATCATTTCAAAAAAGTGTTGCTTGCAGACTTATTCATATGCTTTTTAATTTCAGGTATTTATTACAGTACCAGGAGCCAATCCCTTGTGAACAGTTGGTTACAGCGCTCTGTGACATCAAACAGGCTTACACACAGTTTGGAGGTAACAAAAAATAACCCCAGTCAGTTTTCATTATTCATTTGTCTAAGGCAATCTGTAAAAGAAAACTAAGACATTCACTCTGTTCAGTAACATTGTAAGCACTGTGTTCTTTTTTTTTTTTTTTTTTTTTTTTTTTTGGAATGGCACAAAACTGAGACAATTGTGACAACAGTACATGCTTGCTGAAACATATGTATTCATAGAGAGATTTCTGTTATTCTGTTTTTTGTTCTGTAATAAGTCAAATGCATTCATTATTTTTAATGCTTATGTTTAATTTGCAGGAAAGCGTCCTTTTGGTGTGTCCCTGCTTTATATGGGCTGGGATAAGCATTATGGCTTCCAGCTCTACCAGAGTGACCCCAGTGGAAATTATGGAGGCTGGAAGGCTACATGCATTGGAAATAACAGTGCTGTAAGTGATTGCTGTTCAGAAACGTGTGTGGTTATAGTGATGGATTGGAGATCACCTTTCATTTATGCATGCAGACTAGTTGCATTAAATTCCTCCTTGATCAACAACATAATGCCATTCTCTACAGGGCAATAGAAATTAGCAGGTTTACTCGGCAAAGAAGATTTGAGGATAACCAACTTTGGGTCATCAAGGGAGTTGTGTTAACAGCAGAATGTAGAGTTTTCATTTGGAATGACATGCTTAGTAAAGGGTACTCTTTGCACTAAAGGGATGTTCAGATTGCCTCAAAAGGGGCTGACAGAGTGACTGATAATTAACTGGCGTTTTATATTGCACTGATCTGAGGGAAGAAGTTTACACTTTATATATTATATTGCTGAGACTAATATTAGACTAGTCAAACAACCGCAGCTGCTTGAAATGTGTACGGTGGTAACATTGAACATGTTCTTATTCATTCATATAAAGAATTGATCAAAGATATCACACAAAGGAAACTAATGCATAAGTGACGTCTGATTAATAACAACGAGCATTCTACTGTACATTGATTTTCTCCTTTCTTTCATACGTAATTTCATGATGTACCAGGTTTATTTTGTTCACTATGTATTTACTGTAATTTGGGACAAATTACTTTTTTTAGCTTATTAAAATGAAGGAATCTAAAGAATATTTGACAATGATACACCCATGTTTCTTCCTGCACTTGCATATTTGTTTGCAAAACAGTTCATACATGTGATGATTAGATGAACCTGCCAGTGAAATCCACAGGAAAACATCAAAATGTATGATTGTTTTAAGCTATGGACAAGCTGCATGCTTTTGGGGGTGGGTAGTGATACCTTTACCTCTGCAGGGTGTAGTTTCATGATTTCAACAGTAGATGGCATCAGAAACCTTTCAAAAGAAAAAAAATATATACCTGTATATCAACCGTTGGCTGAGATGTCAGTGGCTGCCGTAGTTAATCTTAAATCTGATGCCATTCTTGTACTTCATGTTTTGATCCCTAATCTTATAGAATGTGGGAGATTATGCAAAGAGGAACAAAAGAACAGAAACACTTGCCACTTTAGCACACACTTTTTCATGACTGGTTTAAATGAATTATGCCTGTGGGATCTTAGATGTAGTAGAAAACAAAACGTGTTTTTAGTTTTATTAAGAGGATTTGGATAGTGGAAGGACAGGTGTTAAAAGAAGCACATTGTTCTTGCAGGCTGCAGTGTCCATGCTTAAACAAGACTTCAAAGAAGGAGAGATGACTTTAGAGTCCGCCCTCGCGCTGGCAGTCAAGGTGTTAAACAAGACCATGGATGTCAGCAAGTTGTCTGCTGAGAAGGGTAAGGCATGAAAGAGCACCACAGGCTAAGCAAGATACAAAAGCCAGTGTCTTAAAGTAGATCAGCATCGATTTCATTGATAATATCCTCTTTCTATGTTAAAGGGCCTAGCTCATCGAAGCGTGTTTGCGTTCTTGCATTTCTGGCCTGAAGGTTACATCTTCAGAAGTGTTTGCTAAAATTTGATAATAAAAGTAGCATGGACGTTTGTTACAGTACATTGCCCCAGATAAAGCAAATGTAGATCTCAGTGACCTCCATTCCAAACACGAAATGAAAGATCTACCCGGCAACTTATAATGAATTGCATATGTTGGCTTACTTAAGGTGGGTTTTCATGGTCAAACTGGATCCTATTTCTTAGGTCCAACTTTGACCGTGACAGCAGATCTTCCTAGTCAATTCAAATTGTTTGAAGAATTTTGAACATGTGGAACATGTGTTTGAAGAAAAGTCACTAAAGTGTCACATTGGTTGATAGGCTAGGAGTGACACTTTGAGTTTGTTGTTGACATAGCTTGTGCTGTTTTAATATATTAAATGTATTGCTCATTAAATACATTGGATCCAACTTTGATCCAATTTATTGACCATGAAAACAGTGCTTCCCATAAATTGATTCAGCTTGAATGGAAACACACTTTAAACCCAGAATCAGAGTTGTTATTTTTTCTGTGGCTGTACTTCTTGGAACCTAGTAGGATCTTGAGTGATTGTTCAGTGGTCATTGATACAGCTTTGTGACTGTGTCTATTCCAGTTGAAATTGCAACACTGACCAGAGAAAACGGCAAGACCAAAATCAAAGTGCTGAAGCTGAAAGAAGTAGAAGAGCTGATCAAACGCCACGAGGAGGAAGAGGCGAAAGCAGAGCGTGTGAAGAAAGATAAGGAGCAGAAAGAGAAGGACAAATAAACATTTCTGACCATAATTGATGTCTTTGTTTAAAACCACAGATTCCTTGTTTGCATTCTTACCAGTAAAACAAAGATTTTGAAGAAAGATAATTCAATACACATACTTTGCAGTTTCCTCTTATTACACCAAACATTTTTTATTGGTCACATTGGGGTTTTTTGGGTTTTTTTTAATTGACTGCCTTAAATTAGTTGCTGTATATCCTACGTAAAATCAAATTCTGAAATAATTAAGTACCCATTTCTATGATCCAAATGATCTTCTTCATGCATGAATCAGAGTGTTTAATACTGTAGTCTGCATTGCATTTGTCTTCTTATTTGAGGATCCCTGCTAGAATGCCATCATCGAGTTTAAACATGGTTCTTTTAAAGTACAGTGGGGTGTTTTTTTGTTTGTGTGTATTACTATCATCAGAAACTAAGATATAGGGCCCAATTTTAAGGCAGACTTCCAGAACGGTATAAAACTAGCATGAACTTGTTTGCTGCATACTTCACCATTCACTAATTTGGTTCATTCACTGAGTGTGAATTTTTTTTTTTTACAGTAAATTGTCGCACAATGACTTTGGATACTTGCAGCAAAATCAATCTGTCTTTTATATAGTGCCTTTCATAGTGGATCACCATCTTCTATCACGTGCCATAAACCAATTGAAGCTGGTTCAAAATGCTGCTGTAAAAACCATGGTCACATTACACCCTGTCTTGCCCAGCTGCACTGGCTACCTGTAAAGTTCAAGATTACTTTCAGAATTCTCCTTCTTGCCTACAAGGCCCTTCATCACACAGGTCCAGAGTATCTCTCCAACCTGCTATGTCTCTCTACGCAAGCTGAGATCCTCTGACTCTGGCTTGCTTGTTATACCCAAGCAAAAGTGCACCACACTTGGAAGCGCTCTTTTAGCTTCATGGCCCTGACTCAATGGAACTCTCTCCTAGCGTTAGTGCGTGTAGTTCCCACAGTCGCCCGCTTCAAATCAACTCTCAAGACCCACTTGTTTTCTCTTGCTTTCATTGCTCCTTAAGCCTGGTATCTGTTATTAGCTGCTGTCTAAATTGCTATTTCAGTTTTTTCACTCCATCTTATTCGTATGATTCTGTATGACACGCATCCACAATGTTTAGAATTCACATCCTTGCCTTGTATCTAATGCATTATGCCGGTATTTAATGAATTTTTTTTTTACTTTTTGTATTTAATGTACTATGACCTGAATTTCACTGTATTTAATGTATTATGCATTGTTCCTCACTATCTTAAAGTGCTTTGTGATGGTGGTCCACTATGAAAGGCTCTATATAAAATAGATTGATTGATTTACCATCACAAAGCTCTTTACAAGATACAGTAAAAAAAAATGCATAATACATGAAGTACAGTAAAAAAAAAAAAAAAAAAAAAAAAGTTAGAAGTAGCAAAGACACAACAGCTAATAGCAGATACCAGGCTTAAAGAGCATGGAAAGCAAGAGAACAAGTGGGTCTTGAGAGTTGATTTAAAGAGAGCGACTGTGGAAGCATCATGCACCAAGACTGGGAGAGAGTTCCAGAGAGTCGGAGCCATGAAGCTAAATGAGCATTCTCCAAGTGTGGTACACTTTTGCTTGGGGATAACAAGCAGGGCGGAGTTGGAGGACCTCAGCTTGCGGGCCGGGAGGTTGGCGGTCAGCAGGTTGAATAGGTACTCAGGACCTGTGTGAGGAATGGCATTGTAGGTGAGTAGGAGAATTTTGAAAGTAATCCTGAACTTTAAAGCTCCATAGAGAGAGTTGCAGTAGTCGAGTCGAGAGGAAACAAATGCATGACAGTATCATTGCAGCCGGGAGGGAACGGTAGGGATGGACTTTGGAGATGTTTCGAAGGTGGTAGAAGGAAGATTTCATCACAGAGGAGATGGGGGCATCAAAGGAGAGGTTGCTGTCCAGAAGTACACCAAGGCTTCGTACAATGGGGGAATGCAGCAGCAGACATTTTCCAAGGTGCAGGTCAGCTATATTGAGATTATTTTAGATCAGACTAGGAGGAGTTCTGATTTTCTGAGGTTGAGGTGAAGAAATTTGGTAGATATCCAGGTCTTGAATGCAAACCGAGAGCCGGATTGTTATCCATGAGTTGTTTCATCAGCTGACTGGCTACAGCCCTTTTGAGAGTTTTGGAGAGAAAAGGGAGATTGGAGATGGGACAATAATTAGATAAGACAGCCAGGTTCACATTTTATTAGTTGAATTTAACCTGTTCTTTAGTGTACATTTTGCGCAGTTCTTACCATAGTAATAAGCAAAGAAGGACGTTTTTATGAGCTTTGAGAACTTTTTTTCTTATCTGGAACATTAACAGGTTGTAAACGATGCACATTACACAGATATAGATGTTGACTAGAGTAGAGTGCAAGATCATTTTCCTATTTACACAACAAAAATATAAGCGCAGCATGTAAAGTGTTGGTCCCATGTTTCATGAGCTGAAATAAAAGATCCCAGAAATTTTCCATACGCACAAAAAGCTTATTTCTATCAAATTTTGTGCACAAATTTGTTTACATCCTTGTTAGCGAGCATTTCTCCTTTGCCAAAATAATCCATCCACCTGACAGGTGTGACATATTAAGAAGCTGATTAAACAGCATGATCATTACACAGGTGCACGATGTGCTGGGGACAATAAAAGGCCACTCAAAAATGTGCAGTTTTGTGACACAACACAATGCCACAGATGTCTCAAGTTTTGAGGGAGCGTGCAATTGGCAACCTGACTGCAGGAATGTCCACCAGAGCTGTTGCCAGAGAATTGAATGATCATTTCTCTACCATAAGCCACCTCCAACGTCATTTTAGAAAATTTGGCAGTATGTCCAACCAGCCTCACAACCACAGACCACGTGTAACCACGCCAGCCCAGGACCTCCACATCTGGCTTCTTCACCTGCGGGATCGTCTGAGACCAGCCATCCGGACAGCTGATGAAACTGTGGGTTTGCACAACCGAAGAATTTCTGCACAAACTGTCAGAAACCATCTCAGAGAAGCTCATCTGCATGCTCATCATCCTCACCAGGGTCTTGACCTGATTACAGTTTGGCGTTGTAACCGACTTCAGTGGGAAAATACTCACCTTCAATGGCCACTGGCACACTGGAGAAGTGTGATCTTCACGGATGAATCTCAGTTTCAACTGTACCAGGCAGATGGCAGACAGCGTGTATGGCATTGAGTGGGCGATTGGTTTGCTGATGTCAACATTGTGAATATAGTGCCCCAAGGTGGCGATGGGTTTACACAATTGCATTTTATCGATGGCAATTGGAATGCACAGAGATAACGTGACGAGATCCTGAGGCCCATTGTCGTGCCATTCATCCGCCGCCATCACCTCATGTTTCAGCATGATAATGCACGGCCCCATCTTGCAAGGATCTGTACTCAATTCCTGGAAGCTGAAAATGTCCCAGTTCTTCCATGGCCTGCATACTCACCAGACATGTCGCCCATTGAGCATGTTTGGGATGCTCTGGATCAACATGTACGACAGCGTGTTCCAGTTCCCGCCAATATCCAGCAACTTTGCACAGCCATTGAAGAGGAGTGGGACAACATTCCACAGGCTACAATCAACAGCCTGATAAACTCTGTGAAGATTTGTCGCGCTGCATTCGGCATATGGTGGTCACACCAGATACTGACTGGTTTTCTGATCCACGCCCCTACCTTTTTTTTTTAAGGTATCTGTGACCAGTAGAGGCATATCTGTATTCCCAGTCATGTGAAATCCATAGATTAGGGCCTAATGAATTTATTTCAATTGACTGTTTTCCTTATATGAACTGTAACTCAGTAAAATCTGAAATTGTTGCATGTTGTGTTTATATTTTTGTTCAGTGTAGTATTCATCATTTCCATATACAAATAAAAGCTGAGTACACATACTGTAGCCTTCTACACATACACCTTGCAATTGCAGGGCTTCTTAAGATGAGTTTTCTGATCTGTACAATCAATCCAGATGTATTAAAGATTGATGTTTAGGAATGAAACTGAATCTAAAATCTCTTGACGCTGACCCATTTTGTTGTGACACAGATACCTGGAATGTGTTATTTTTATCCTTAGGGGGGATATATGTTACTGATGCACTTTTTATGTCACAATTAAAGTTTCATGGTTGAAGACTAAGGATCATATGATCAAATGACTGCTTTTTCGATCTAGTTTGCAGTACAGACCTGAGTTCATCACCTGACAGCATTTTCCCTCTACAAATTTAACAGAAACTGTTAACATTAAAGGTTTTCTTCCAAGTATAATTACATGCTCTAATACCAAACTAGGTAAAAACAAATTGCCTGTTTAGGGAAAAACAGCTGAAATGAATTTATATAACGGCAGTCAACACAGATCAGCCAATAATACCAGGTGTTTTTTATACACACAATGCTTGCACACACATCCTGAAATCTACTGGGAAATACAGTAATCGCTTGCATCCTTTTTTTGAGCTTAGAAAGTAATAAGTTGGTTTGAGTGATATGTTTGACATTTAAATATGAGGATGGGTCAAAAAGGCTATTTAAATATGTGGGAGGGGTCGAGAAGGCTATTTAAATATGAGGAGGGGTCGAAAAGGCTATTTAAATATGGTGGGGTCGAGAAGGCTATTTAAATATGTCTGAAATGTGGTTTTGTTTAATAAATATGTGTACGAGCAGCAATGGTGCACAAGAACGAGACAGACAATAAAATAAAATAAAAATGCCCATGATCTCAAGGCTTTAATAAATCAACATACGAAAACCATTATTTTTGTTCATTTTTGCCAAGTGAAATGCTTCAATGGCATTGGTACAAATCACCGCATCCTGTGATTTCTCTGCAAGCACTGTAAAGGAGCTGGCAGCTTGGATTCTACAGGCTCAGGTCATGCAGGGTCCATTCTGATAAAGAGAAAAAGGATAAAAATCAGAACAACAGAACTTAGAACTAGAGTCAGAATGATCAACATCACAGCAAGGTAAGTAACTCATAACAAAGGGACAATTAAAGCTTCTTGCCCTTTAATATAACCATAGCAACTGCAGTGAATTCCACCAGTCTGCTTTTAAATATCTGTGCGCTTCAGAGGGGATTTGCTTATCTTAAATGCAGCCACCTCTAAAAGCAGAGGGTTAAGCTGCTAGACATCAATGGGGAATAAGGTATTTAGTTCCCTCTTCTGTGTTACAGCCTGCTTCTAAAAATAGAAAAGGAAAATCATCCAGCAACCGAGACTGGGCTAACGCCAAGAGCGTCGCTTTGATTTTCATTGGCTGCTGTGTGTGCTGATCTGAAGAGACCTTCAGCTCTCGGTGAGCTGGATTGACCCTGCTAATTAGTAGGCATGATATATCTGTGTGTCCTGTTTCATCAATAAACACAGATTACTCCTTCTGCATTCTCGATCCTTCTCCAGCACTCCACTCACCCTTAGTAAACCAAGTGATTGCCACACACGGCATTATCATTGAGGCAGTGTATATAATTTACTATTATTTGGGTCTGATCTGATTTTCACCCAAAATTAGGTTCACACAGAAATTGAAAATATTGAACACATATTCGGTAGATATATTTATGTAAGTAACATAGTTTTAGTGTAATGTTTTAACTTCACCAGCTTCACATGGGGTGCCTTCACAAAGGATAAAACAGCTGAGCTAGTTTTTCAGCCCCAATATTTCACTTGTCTTTTTTACATAGACACAGTTAACTTCCCAGGCAAGTTTATAAAAAAATAAAAACTGACAATAAAGGGCCATGTGGCAGTGAGGACTTGAAAGTGCTAGAAAAGTAGTCAGGTCACACGATATGTTAACCCTTTCCTGTTTTAGTGGTATTACAGCCACAGTACTGTATCAATTGAACGTTTTTGCCCACCTTCACTGGTTAAGTGCACAATATGACATGTATCACACAATACAATTCATGTGTATGATGTGTAATAAGTCACACAGATGAAAATGAAGTAGAGATAGCCTAATGTACTTTGTAAAGTGAAGTGGCAGGACAAACAGTAACATGGCTGCCTGGTAGGTGTCCTAGCATCCTGTATGATGTTTGTTGTGTTGGATATTAGTACCTTTGCTTATTCCCGTGGTGTTATGTATTGCAAGTTCTGTACAAATTAACTGAAAACACTCAAAACAACAATCTTGAAACATTGCTAGTGGCAATCTATATATACACTTGCAACAACAAAAAATAAGATACATATACAGAAAATGTTAGAAGTAAAACTTAATAAACTTTATTTGTAATTATAGTTTTGAAATTCTAATATACATAAAGAGCACATGGTGTAAATCTGTAAACAGTGAATTAAAAATAACAACTATTATAAATCCAAACCAGAAAAAATAAAACTCTGGGTCATTGAAGACAAACTGTTCTTAAATGCTTATCTGTCACTATTTAATGAAAGCTGAAGAAACAGATGATCTAAAGCAAGCCCACACACATGCAAACCAAGCCTCATCTAGTAGCCTACATCCAGGCATTATACTAAATCGATAGTTACATGCTTCTTATTTATGCTCGTCTGATATAAGGAAAGAGTGCTGGGGAATGTAGTAATATTACAGTTTTGTTTTCTTCAGTCAGTTATGATATATACTCCAGATGGGCACACTTGAGTACATAGAAACTAAATGAGCTTGTAAGCACGCAAAATGAATCCTGTGAAGTCTACGACATAAAGTGCATGACCTTTGTGGCTAAAATACATTCAGATGGTAGGAAATTGAAGGATCCCTATAAAATCTTCCTTGAAGTATGTACAAGTTTATGGGGACTGACTTTCTGTGGCATACCTGCCGCTTGCGACTCTTCAGTGGTGAATGTAAGAAAATACATGGCTTGGATACAAAAACCACTCTAGCTTTGTCATTTATTATCAGTAATGGCAATGCCAGAATATCAAGTGCATGTTACAAAGAAAACAGAAAGTAGAAAAACCTTTTGGTTTTGTAGCTTCCTTCATTGTATCATTGATCCCCAGCCTCAAGCTTGTAGTTTGTTACCCTACTACAAGGTACTGTACCTCAGACACCACTGTAAATCAGACCAGAAAAGGTATTATACTGCACCCCCCCCCCGAGCAGGTGTTGCTATTGTACTGGAATCATCAATTAAAGGCAAACCTCAGGTCCTATGAAAATGTAGTATACAAAATACAGTAAGTTTTATTATTAAACAGAAAAAAGGACAGCGGTTAGTTCATTTAAATAAGGCTGTTTATGTGAATACAGTATAAAGTATTGATCACTTCATTGGAATTGTACAGTAAACACACACTAAACATCCCCCTTGATTATAAAGTATCACTGCATTAGCACTGTACAAAGAGCCTAGTCTTGACTGGGAATGGGTGATGGGTACTTTGCACAAGCCACCCTTTACAAAAAGGTACTTGTTTCTGATAAGTTACTACTGTTGTACTATCATGAAGACATTGTGGTACCAAGTTAATAACTTGTACTTCCAAGTACAGCTTTTACACATTCACTGCATGTCTAAAATTCGGAAATCATTAGGTTTATTTGCAGTAGTACAACAGTAGTGACGATTTGTTTATATCACTGTATTGTTTAAAGATGCAGTTTGCTAATACCACTGGGAATGTAAATGCCCTGTCTAATTTAGAACATACGAGAAGTGATGAATGAGAAGAGGCCATGTGGCTCATCTGTGCTCATCCAGTTCCTAGTAGCAGGTTGACCTTCATTTTGTCAGGTCAGGATCCCAATGATTGTACTTCTACACTTTCGTAGTTTTACTTTTTGGTAAGGGAACATTTGTTTTAAGGATTTTTGGTAGAAAAGAGCAGCTCACACCTCAAAGTCAACTGTACGGTACTGTTATCAAAAGTGCCCCCTCCCCTTCTCCCTTTTTCTGGTTAGGAATCCAACTCCTATAACATTAAACACGGACGAGCAGGGATAGACAGCCCTTCCAGTCCACGTCTTTATTCACACCCTGGAAGTAATTATTACACTGAACCCCCTAATCACTGCATTACTCGGAATTGTCTGCCTCTGAGATCGAGGTGGTTCAACACAGACCCAGTTTAGAGTGAGGTGTGCACCTCTTCACGTCAGCTTCAGATGCTTTTGAGTTGTTTTCTGTTCCGAACCCAAGATTTGCCTTTAACTGTGCATTCTTTCAATGCAGTTTCTACAAAGCATTAAAGATTTCTCTAAAGGAATTGGAGAGCGAAGTGTTTTGTAGGATGTGTTCATTCTTCATCAGAGTTGTTGTGATCCAGGGGGTACACCATGAAAAGGACGTCAGGCCTGGGGGGGACTGAGGGATGGCCTGGTTTCACAATCTGAAAGCCCAGATAGTGGAAGGTCCTGGAGAGTGACACTGAGACACAAGAAGACAGTCTGCCATCAAACTGCAAATACATTTAGAACAGTTATTTACAGGACATATCATGTTTTAGATTTACATATTTGTATCACGTGGAGTTTTATAGTTGGTATCAATACATACTCTCCATAACTCATTCAATTTGTCTTAACAAAATAGTTTAGCATTACATGATCATCTGATCTTATGCGTCACTAAAAGTAGCCATTCAGGACCATCACATGTCTACATACGTAAGTCATTGCTACTGGCATATCAGGCACATACATGAGGATCAAATTGTGATATTAGTGTCAATAAACCTAAAAAGCAGCCAAATAAACTTTATGGAGTTCTTACACCAGAAAGTTTATTTTTAATTTCAGTACATCTTGACGTTAAGCAAAGTTTTTTTTTAATACCATTTATAAGGATCAGCTGAATATGTATATAAAAAAAACGACATCCCCAACAAAGTAAAAAAAAACAGACGTTTTTTACTTCCTGTATGTGGACCAGCATGGTTTTTCCTTTTCTTCAGTACATCTGGTATAATCTCTTTAATCCCTTTGACTCTGTTATTCTAAGACTTATTAGTAATCGGGGGTCTGAGATAATGGTCAAATATTTGAACATATAATAAAATAAGGCTTACCTCGATCCTCCCTGGCTTTGTAAAAGCAAACAAAGACATAATTCACTTTCAGATTCTCTTCAACAAACTCCAGCAACACTGCCAACCTGTCAATAAATTGAGAGCCACAATCGGAGTTCAAACATACTGGATTATATAACTCGTGCATTTCTTATTAATATGCAAAATGACAGCTGCTCTACAAATCCTCCAATAGCTGCACCGCTAGTGTCACTAGAAATCCATTATTACAAAGGGATTTGTTTCACTCTTATGCACAAATAAACCAGTTTGTATATGGCTGCCTGACGGAGGGGGGGGAGCTGTGGAAAATGTATAGGTGATAAGATAGCAGCACTGCAGAACCACAAAGTGGTGGGGCTCAGCTGTCACATGACTCAGGTGTGGCACCATAAAGACATAACATCAAAGTTTTAGGATCTGCAGCCAAATAAACCAGGTTCCAGACAATCCTGTTCCAAGTATGCAGAAACATAACTGGGTAGTTTTAAAAGAGTAGCTTCAAATGTCTTTCGAATTCATTGTTTACAGTTGCTTTTCTTGATTCTGTTTGCAGTCATTCCAAGTGGTTCTGAGTTCTGTTTCTCCAGTATTGCATGGCATTGAACAGACTTTCTCACTGCATTCAATTCACGTGCCAATGTGACCATGCCATTCTGCTACAACCTACTCTCTCAAGCAGAACTGAAAGGTCCCACAACTTGAATGAAATGAGAAAATCTGTTTAATACCAGGCAGTTAGGATCTACACTCAAACTCAAAGCAAGTTCAGAGCCAGGTAAAAGCAACTATAGAGGAAAACTCAGAATGATGATAGAAATGTAACAAGTCGGTGTAAATGACTTTTGAAGCTCCTTCCTGTTTCAGTAACGGGACTCACCCCTCCTTGCTGCCCTCTGGGAGCCCCCGTTCTGGGATCTCTATAAAGAGGCTGTCATTGGAGAGCACAGTATCCCAGGAGGAAGAGCGCTGCTCTGTCAGCTTGTAATCAAAGTGGATGATGTGCGGCTTCTCGTTCAGAGGGAGGTCTTGTGTAACTGTGAGCTTCTCGTCCTGAGGACAGTAAGATTAATAAAATTGAGCTTTTCATTTTTTCAACTGTTTTAGAGAAGGTTAGAAATTTAGTGTCAGTTTTAAAAGAACTATTTAACCTCATAGAATGTTAACAAAAACACTCCTTAAAAACCAAACTGTCCTTAAATTCTTGTGAATAGGGAGGAATAAATACCAATGTTTTGCAGTGAAGTTCACTGCACTTGTCTACAAGTCTAGTAAGAGGTGTCTTACCTTGTGAAGTAGCACAGTGAGAGAGTGATCCCTGCCAGTCCCTCGCCCACTCGGGATCTTCACTAGTGGGTGAGGGGCATCAGGAGCACCACAGAGGCCCGGGAGCCTGGTTCCTGGTGCACTGCAGCTGGGGGCTCAACAAAGAGCTACTACTGGAGAGAGAGAGAGAGAGAGAGAGAGATCAATACGCAGCACCACTCTGCCAACATGTTATTATCTGCATTTACTCAGCATCCGACCTACATTAGAGATCCAGGATCTTGCTGGGTCCCCATCATACATCTCATCCCTCTGCTTGACCAGACCCCCATGGTTGTTGAGTGCAGTGGGCTGATGCGCAAGCTGCTTTAGTCATAGAAGTGATGTCACTGCTAGAAACTACGACAGGCAAAGCCACGAGGCTCTGACAAAACAAGTGGGCTTGAAAACATACTAGCCTGTCACTGTCTGTCCAATTTAGTGTTTTTTTTCTGTTCTATGAAGGTTTTCCCATCTGCGTCCAACTCAACAGCCATGGCTTAGAGCACACAGTCAAAAAAATTCTGACTAGAAGGCATGAGCAAAACAAAGATGGCTTTGTGGTGTCATTTCATTCCATTTCTAAAGTCGTGGTCTAATGATAAATGCTGGGTATAGCAATGGGCTTCAATTAAAATGCATTTTAAATAAAATGTGTGTCTAACTATTAAGTAAACACAGTTGACAATTGAGTTTGACATTCACTAAATCTCTGTTGCTGGGAGGACAACAGGTGGATAATAATGTGGTGTACTATAAATAGATTAGGTGATGACAGGTTATTGTATGTATGCTTGGCCTATTCTATCCATAGTACATTTTTATTTGCATATTGTTTGTCTTTAGAAAGGACTGTCCGATAAACACACTACACAGGTATGTGAAAAGGGCTCAGTGATTTGTGTTGCAGGCACTTAGTAAATTCTGTGGTAGCCATTAGAAAGACCTATTTGATATATAATTATACACAGGGCAAGTTCAACAAAGTACTTCAACCATTCAGTTGAGCTTGAAACTCAAAATATGAGAGAACACAAAGTTGACCCCACTATGCAAAAAACACTGCATCTGAAATAACATTATTTCAGTTTTTTGTATGCCTCCTAGTTTGGTATTACAGCTTTCAGAAATCTGGAGCTGAGTCAGAGGTTTCAGATTACATCACAGATAATCACATGCTCCTACGCAATCTGTAAACAGGTCTCCAAATAACTTGTAGCTGAGATCACACATAGATCAGGTTAGGTTACAGAGATCCTGCAGACAGGACCCCCGGATGAACTTCTGAAAAACCCAAAATCCTGTCCCCTTGAGAGGCGATGTTAAGAGAGTGGACATAGATTTACTGGTGTTTCATACAGAACATGGGCCGTTCTGGAGAGCATACTTTTCACTAAGTAGCAATCGTCATGTCTAATCTCAGCCATTCTGTTAATGAATTTATTTTAGATTTTATCTTCGACATGCATAACCAATTTCAAATAGAAAGCATAATTCATTGCATATCTGGTCCTAGTTCAGTCACACTTGATATCAGCTTTAAAAAAAAACACACTCTGATTTTACAGCATGTGTGGCAAAGTAGTTAATTGTATACAGGTGCAGGAGTGATGCAGTGCGTGAAAGAAGCAGACAGAGAATTGTAATCCAGTTTTTAGAAATGTTTTTTATTTGTATTTCCAGGTCTGGCCACCAAACAATAATTCCCACGGCAGTATACACCAATGTCTACAGCACGGGGTATATAGTACAAGAACAGCCAGTCCCAAATAATAAACAATATTTGTCCGTCTAGTAATACAAACACGGTCACCAGTCCTCAGTGCGTGCAGTAGTGCTTGTGGTGAGTGATACAGGTTTGTATTTGTGACAAAGGTGCAGTGTTGTCCGGTTTAGTGCTGGCCCTTGGTGATAACTCCAGAACTGTGTTAACTGTCTAGTAACGTACAAGACAAGACGAGACAATTACAAACAAGCAAAAACATAACACTCATTATTTCAGGCTTTTATGCACTTTTACTGTCCTTCATGGTTTTTACTCACTACAAACCAAAACGTAGGAACAGATTACGATTTTCCGTCCCCCTTATGTGCTGTCACACATGACTCCTTGGTAAACGAGTACAGCTGCCTACAATCTGCGGCTGCTAGGTCGTTTCCCTTCCGGGTCAATACGCTCTTGCAACGAGTCTTGCCTTCTTCCAGACTGACCGACTTCCCAACTCGGGGAAAGAACTGTCAGGCCAGCCAATCCAAAGAACTCTGTTCTCGCTGCTTAGAGCCCTCACAGGTCAGGAGGGAGATTTACAACCAAGATTCATTGTATTTCTGACACAGCATGGTATTAAATATTCATGCACTAGCTGTGTTAGAAATGTAATTTGCAACTATTTTTTACATGTTTTTTATAGACTTTGCTTAGCTTGCTAAGGTAATAAACTTTTAGTCTGAAAGTGCAATGGCGTGTATTTAGTTACTGAGAGAACAGAGGCCCATTCCTATACAGCATGGAACTAGGCTGTAGCACCCAACAGAATTGCACTCTTACGCTGCCCACACAGCTGCCAAGCTCTCACCCAACTGATCTGCTTGGGAACTGGGTTTCAGAAGAAGAGTCAATTCTCACCCCTGGGCCAAACAGTCTTGTGTTTAGAGTCAGACTGAGGACCACCTGCTCCACAGACCCAAACCCACATATAACATGCACAGCACAGTAACTGTGGGGCAGATATTAAGAGCACAGGATATGCGGCAGGAAATGTCTGCAGCGCCTTCTGTATAAGTTGTAGATGTGGATTTATTTTGTGGTTGACAGTACAAGAGCAGCATTTGCACTGAATTCTTGAATGTGTTGGAGAATGGTGTGCATTACAATACATGCTATTCACACCTTTTCAGATGCACGTAATACACTGCCCCTTTAGTAACTGTTTCCATAATAAACTGCTGACATTGGAAAGCCAGTTGTTTAGCAATATGTACTGACCCCTCTGCCGTGTTCATTAGTTCTTCAAAATAATGGAAGACATTTTAGTAGAATAAAAATACAGGTAGACATTTGTAGCAGGGCAGCAGGAGAGAGCCCTGTGCATTATTGAGAAGGAGCATGGCAAAGCCCTGCTTATATATATGTTTTTGTTGTTATTATTATTATTATTATGTAACCTATGGGTATTCCCAATACTTTAAATGTTGGTAATCCATTACTTTACCATAGATGTTTCTTCCAAAGCTGTATTATTCAAACTTCTCTTTTTGAGAGCAGATTTAAATGCATATTGTGTAAAAACACTCGGATGAAACATCTTGTCCTAGCTCCAGAGTAATCCTTCCCCTATAATGTTTGACTCACATGAATGTCATTGGTTGAAGCCTTTGTCTGTATGTGTTAATCTGCACTGTTTTATGTATTTATGTATCGTCTACCTACTGTAGTTTCCTCCAGTCTGTATGGTTACACCAATTTTCTGTAATCATTATAGCTCTGCAAAGAGTCATTAATATTATGGTCCTCTTTAAGTAAGGGCAGTTCCCCTGAATTGTTTTCTCACTGGTGTTGCTTTATGTAGGAGATGTCACCACCTTGCTAAAGAATGGTCTCCCTTCCCAAATAACTTCTCCTGTCTCTCTGCGGAATTCCTAGTATTGTCAGACAGATTCAGTGTTTTAACATCACCCTTATTAAAAGGCTTTTTACCAGTGTCCAGCATTCAAACTGCACGTTGAAAGTGTTGTCATGCTTTTTGAGTTTTATTTTACTAACAGTACATTTTATTTTGTTTCAGTTATACCCTGGACTATATTTACTTTTCATATGTGTACTATATATCACCTTCTGTGCTTTTTCATGTATCAGAACATAGGCCTTGTGTTATTCTGACAATATTTTGACTGTTTCAGCAGGTCGTAATGAGACCTTCAAATCAGCAATCTTGCCGTGTCCCTTAAATACATGTTAACTCTGGAAAACCTAGCCAGACAAAGACAGGTGATACAGGACTGCGCGTATTCAACCTCTATTAAGTATCAGTCAGATCTTCACCCTTAAAACACACACGTACGCACGCGCTCAAAGTGCTGAGTGATGCAAGAATGACTCCAAGGTGAGCGAGCAATCCTGGTCTGCATCTATGCATTGCTACAAATCCGATTAAATTAAAACGACCATTATTAGTTTTGCAAATTAGAATCCGCGACAGTGTGTTTGCTTGTTTGCTCTTTTGCATGTGTCCTGGCAAGACGACCAGAAACACATTGCTAATTTCACATCCCTAAAAATAACATCACTCTAAAAGACAATCTCATCATACATTAATTTTGGGATCAGAAACATTTACACTTCTACAATTAATCTTAGTCATTATTCTTCGTTTAGCGGATACATTTGGGTTACTTCGCTGATGTTCGATCATATCCGGATAATCTCCTGACTATGCCATACCATAGGGGGTGTTGTAGCTAAATGCTGATCGGCCAACACAGAACCTTCTCCATGGTACTTGATAAATAAGTGCAAGACTAGATGGTAAAATACAGCTCTTTATAACATAATTTATACTTTGAAGCGTAAAGTCTTTTATCTGTCAAAAAAGAACACACATTTGTATTTTTTTTTTTTTTTTTTTTTAGCTATTTTCTTTGAGATAGTTAAAATATGAAGATCAAACTTCAGGAATTGATCTAGCTAGGTCCCAAGATATGTATAACTACCCACCGCCTCAACAGCAAGAGCGGGAATGTTGTTTTTTTTTTTTTTTTTATAAATAAATACTGTCATAACAGTTTCAGTCCTTTATAAATTGTGCAACACAAGAGATTGTTGTTGGTCCTGTGGGGCACAGCAATAGTGTCTTTACTGAGGAGTAAATACATTCTGCAACGAAAGACAAAAATGCACTAGGCTGAATAATTCGAGCGCATGAAGAATTTAAAATGACAACCCTGCAACCTACATATAAAAGTCTAATCATTAATTATTATGTACTTTCGGTTTCTAATTTTTGGGCAATTAAAACGGCTTTCCAGCAAGTAGTTTAAAGTGGACATGTAAAGTTAAACGTCATGGTTATTGTGGAAATTAGTCTATATACAGATACGACAGAACATGCAGTTGTAATTTCTGCACAGAAAAGATGTGTACTAATTATTATGGCTTCAAGTATTTCTTATTCTCGGATACTTGGTATGAAATGCAAAATGCATACACCATAGGTTTAAACTAAAAGGTATTTTGCAAGACGTTCACAGAATGTTTATAATGTGGATGTGCATACAGGTGTACAGTTATGCAATTACTATAATTATGGTAAAAAAAAAGTCCAACAAAAACCATTGCACCACTGCGAGTTTTGTGTATTCTGCAACGCATAACACGAATCAGAGCTCAGCAGGAAAGCAAACGAAAACTGTCGTAAACAGAAACACTATACCTACCTTTCTTGTATATTTATCATGTTCAGCTCCAAGCAAGCGTAATAAAAACTGTATCTTTTCTGTCTTCCAAAGTAGTGACTATTTAATAGCAGCTCAACAGAGTAGTTCACCATCCGTAAAATAACGAAATTATAAAACTACAGTATGCCCAGTCCCCGGGCGCTTGTTTTTCCCTATGTGTAGAGGACTAGTTTCACCTCAGTTACAGCTCGGAATAACATGTATCCAAGGCGTCAGCTCCAGGTTATTTAAACACCACGAGACACGGAATCATGGGTAAAACCAGGAAACATCGCCGGAGTAAATTAAAACATTTCATATTTCCATGGGCTAAGTGTTCTTTGGGGCTTAAAATATATTTGTTTTATATGTTTATACACACACACACACACACACACACACACACACACACACACACACACACACACACACACACATATATACATATAAGTGTTATTTACATAATTGCTTAGTTTTCAACTTTGTTGAGTTATATAACAACTCTTTTCATCCCCGACGCTTCTGAGAAATGTCTATAATACAGTATTATATTATATAAAATAGCAGGCAGCAAAACATTTAAGATCATAAAATGCAAGGACTATGCAAGAAAGATGCACAAATAAGGAAGGGTTGCATGCATACACCATGTGAACAAAACGGCAATATCCTTGCAGTCATTTTTTGAAACCTTTCATTTCTTATCCTTGTATTATACTTGCATTGGTATGAACTCATGTTTGAAGGTAAGCGTATATGTACATTCTAACACAGGGATATGTGTGTTTGCATTCTAGAATTCTTAAACAGGTTGTATTGTTAATTTATGCGCAAAACATTGCATACATTATATTTGAAGACAAGGCACTTACTGGTTATTTAAACAAATCTAGACGGCGCATAGCCTCTCCCACGCATGTTGTTATTATTTCCAAGAATTTAAGTACTGGGAGATGATTTATTGATTTATTTATTTTTGTTTGATTAAACAGAAAACAGCGTTACTGTGTGTGTGTGTGTGTGTGTGTGTGTGTGTGTGTGTGTGTGTGTGTGTATATGTATATATATA